>NC_056722.1:12722041-12733129 GCF_018831695.1 Puntigrus tetrazona | reverse complement strand
ACAAAACTTTCTCCAAAAAAAAAAAAAAAGAAAGTCAGACATGCTTGCTTTTATGCAGCACAAAAGTAGACAAATTGAAGCTGTTTTCCATGCTGTTACATTAAATAGGAGCAGTCTTTCGAGCTACCAAAAGGACACAAAAGGACCAAGTCATAAAAGTGGACCATATGAGCCTAAGTCTTCCAAAGCCGTACAATAGCTTTGTAGGAGAAAAAGAAAGGAAGAGTTAATTTATTTATATTTAAATTGTGTTTAAAAATCTTTTCTTTGCTTTGTTGAGTGTTTTCTATAGAGTTCTATAGAGGTTGTGCAGTACATGGTCATGCTGACACCGTGGAGATGACTATCATCAAAGTGATTCATTCTTAAATAGCCACTCACGAATTACAGTTTGGTAAACAAGGCTTTTTTTAGATTCCACTAATTAATTCCATAAGTTCTAAATACTCTCGTTTGACAATAATGAAATGATCTTACGATGCATAGCCTAGACCTTTCATTTCTTTAAGAGTAGTTTGAGTATCGAGCCTGTGATGGGAATACAGGGCCTCCACTATGAGATCAAGTGTTGGCTGTCAAATAAACAGTGCAGATATAGGGCAGATTAGTGAGGTACCTGATACTGCAGGTACAGCCCTCTGTGGACCTACACGCCATGTTCACACCATGAATGTTGTGTCTCAATGCACGAAACGTATTCAGTTGAGATCTGAGAAGTCGCTTGACCGGACTGAAAAGAAAACATTTTAAGTGTTTAAAGGGGAAGTTTTCTGCAGTATAGCAAGAAGACTGATTTCAAAATTAAGACTGCTTTTATACGTTTCCCCAAAACACTTTCCCTCTCTGACAAATGGGCATGTACAAAGGTGATGCGCGTTTTGTTTGGAAATACATGTACCAGCTTAAAGGGAGAGTACCAATGAATATTCTGTCATTAATTACTTACCTTCATGTCATTCCAAACCAGTAAGACACAACATTTTTGATGAAATCGGAGAACTTTTTGACCCTGCATAATAAGCAACGCAAACGAACACGTTTAAGCACGTTACGGGAGTACCACAATGTTTGCATTTGGTGCCACTGATGCAGGAGATGGCGTGCTGGTGTAAAACCCAGACGCACTGTGCCTTTCTTTGGCTTGACATGTCAGTTGCATTGATGTCTATGCAGGTACAGAAAGCTTGCGGATTTCTTCAAAAATGTCTTAAATTTGCATTTCGAAGATAAATTGAAGTCCTACAGGTTTGTGACAACATGAATAGTAATTCACAGATTTTTATTTATTTATTTATTTTTTTTTGGGTGAACTATTCTTTTAAAGATCTAGGCTAGTTTAGCCAACAATAAAAAAAAAATGTCTTAAGTTTTCAACCTTGTGTCATTCCAAAACCAAAATTATTTGGAGGAATTGAAGAATGTTGAGAACCAAAGAGTTTTCAAAACTTAGTGCTAAACATTTTTTTTTCTACTGCTCCAGTTTGTAGTTTTCTTTTGCGTCACGCCTGAACGGTTGAAAATCTTTTGAACTTTTAAATTAGCAAGGCTATAAAAAACACACGCAAATGCTAAACTTTCATGGCCAACAGGCAGCCCTTATTTTCAAGCCATGCTTTCGGTTTTCATTTACTTCAAATATATGAACTGTACATTGAACTAAACATCTGAACATTTCTTTTTATGACGATTATCCACAAAGTGTGCCGCTTTCAAAAACCCACATATTTTTGCCTGCTTTTCGGGCGAATAATTCAGCGTGTTTTCCAATGCACGCCTGTGTGTGCGCACGCGTGTATGTTTGCATGCACCTTGAAGTGGAACTCCGCCGTGCACGATAGAGAAAGAAGAGAATTGTAAATGCGTGTCTATGTAGAGACAAATGACATGCCGTCATGTAAATTAGATAAATGGCATACGGCTATTCAGTTTGTTTAATAAAAGAACAAGGTATAGACCTGTTCTATAGGAAAGGTAACCTTAACTGACTTCTGTTGTGCTCTGGCACTATCGATATCAATAATCAATATCAGTAATGGCAAGGGAAACAGTGAACACTGTACTTTGTTGGTTGATTCCTGAAAAAGTAAACGGAGAGCTAAACGCATATATGGCTGAGCTGAACTGTTGCATTTGGATTCTAAATCGCATCTCTGTGTTTGATTGTGAAAGTCTATGAATCTTTGGGTTGCCACTAAGAGCTTTGTCTGACTTCCCGCAGCGGACATGTCTAAGTAAGTGGTTCTTTGCCAGAGTAAGCTGCTAGGTAGGTCAAACGCGAGGCTATTATAAAAGCTTGCGTTTGACGTGTTTTGGTATGTATCCGATAAAAATGAAGAATACCTCAATTCCGTATGCACACGCTGTCTGAAAGATTTTCTGTGAGCACATACCTGTAACATGCACATTTAAAGCCGCTGGTCTCACATCGTGCAAGTGCCGAGTTGAGTTATTTTCGTTGGCTTATTGCTAGTGCCAAAATATGTCTTTGCGGGTATCCTTGTAAAAGTTGGTTATGTCTTAACACAAATATCTGCAGGAAAATCAGATGTCAAAATGTCAATATATTGAGTTCGTATATTGAGTCTTAAAAAGACTTCAACCCAGTATTACCTGTTGCTACCCATTCCCTTACTGTTAACAACAAAAAACAGAACAGAAAATTGAATTAGACATAATGCGTAAGTGACTTCTGTTTCTTCTGCGCTTAATTAGGCAGAAATGTTTAATGCCCTAGAATACAGGGGTTGGCGATGTGTAGAACTTGTAAATGGTAGCTGTTTGAATTCTCAGGTCACAGATTATGCGTGGACCTGCTTGTAAGTCAGTTTGATTGAGCCTTTTGCTGACCTGTATGTTTACCAGGATGTTGACTGTTACACTGTGAGTTTAAGGAATAGTTTTTTTAGTTCCCAAAAGGTTGTGTAAATTTTGTTTTTTAAACCTTTGATAGCATTTCGTGGACTTCTGCTCGGACTCCTCAGGGACTGTTTTGTTTTTTTTAATTGCTGGACTCTTTACTATCTAGGCATAAGCACAAAGTGATGAAACAGTTAAGGTGCCTGTGGGGAGAGAGCAGTGCTGTTATAAAGGGGGTGTGCCGTGTTTCAGCCAGTCAGTCCGGCCCGGGTTTTAGGCTCCTCCTTTCCGTGCTGGAACTACTTGCACTGTAAGCTTTTTTCCCCTCTCTGCTTCCCTTTTGCTCTCTCTTTCTGGCACTCTCTCACTCTTTCTCGTACACTCTCTCTCGTGCTTTCTCCTGCTGTTCACCAGTGTGCCGTGACTGTGGCCATGAGTTCTTGGGAAAAGACATTTCAAATTGATATTCAAGCAATTTGAACTTTTATTTCACATACAGAAATAATTGAACATGTTTGATTAAATTTGTACACTGACTTGTACTGTGCATATACGTAAACGCACATAAATAAATAACGTCTATATGTTTTCAGAGCACCAAATCTATAAAAATAGATAGGTACAAAAGCTGTCACTGAGATGGCACCCTTTTAAAAGTTACAAGACTGTACCATTATGTACTAATATGCAAAATTTTGTTCTAAATAAGGTAAAAAAAAAAAAAAAATCCAAAACATTTAAACTGCAGTTTATTTCATTGTTTTACATCAGTGACTTATTTGTGTATTGGGAATGAGGAAGGTTTTATTAGCAAATTCTTAAAAACTCATTTTGTTGACCTCATAATACTTAGAATTGAGTATTTTTGGGTTCTGTGTTTTATGTATTAGCAGACTAGTGCAGAGCTCTGTAAATGCCATGAGCACAGTCCTTCTGGGAGTGTCCTGACCCTCCGTGCATCTCAGCACTGCTTAACGGCTGTTTATTTACCTTCAGGTTACTCATTACCCCAAATCCCATCACTTGTTTACCTTGTTACCCCTGATGATAAAGTACACGTAAAATCCATTTAGTATGACCCTGCTAGCAAAACAAGAATCTCCAGAGGCCTTGATTTGATGCATTATGCAGATCTTTCTCAACGTGAACAACATTAGCTTATTTTTATTATTTGGTTAAAACACATATGTATATGTGAAGCAAAAAGAGATCAGAACCCCTGATAGCTTTGAACGTGCAGCAAATGATCATTCACATTCACTTGCCCTGCTTACACAATACACTGCATATGCCCTAGGCATGTGTACATGTAAAATAATACCAGATAGCCTAGAGCGTATCATTCTTTGCTGATAAAATAAAACATCTATTTTAGATAAGCACTTGGAGTTGCAATTATTACAGCTTTTCGCAAAATTTCTCACCGTGGAGCTTTTAAAGCTTTCCAAAATCAGGTGACAGCCTTTGACTGGCCTACTCTAAAGATGGTAGACCGTTTGCATTTCTGTTTGTGTTTGCTTTTAGCGTTAATTGGTAAAGCAACATTGACATTTCATGGAACACTTCCATGGGGATCAGCACTGACCCTTAATCACTTAGTCATGTGTAGCATGACACTTTATCAGCATATAAACCCACTTTGCATATTGATTGGTAAGCCAGAGTAAGTTTATAATAAGTATATTAATATATTAATTAATATATTCATGCATGCTATATACCACAGCATTAGACTCCCCCCCATCAATTATTAATACTGCAATTATTTGTAACTAAAACCGACAAAGTTTATTGTATATAAAATTCCCCTTTAGCACTCCTTTTAGCTATTTCCAAGTCAGTTTTGGAAAAACGGTCAACAAAAAAAACCCACAAATAGGACTTCTTTTTTTTTTTTCTTGTTCTACATTGTCTTAAGGGTTACACATTACGTTCTGTAGGGTTTTATAATGACATATTTTAATGCATGTTATATAAAATCAAACTTACAGAACCTATTCTATAAAACCGAGTTTACAATTTGTGCTTAAATTGTTTGGCTATATGTTCTAAATTTAACAGCTACACCAAACGAATTAAGGTAAAGGCTATGTAACATTTGTCAATACATTGCACAACCAATTACATCTAAAAAGTGAGTAACATGAACTCTTGATTGTTATTGTGTGATTTAAAATGGCTTGCATAGCCAATGTTTGCCACGAACGAGTAAAAAGTTCACTGCACCGACTTTAGCTTATTACTTGTTTTGCTTGAGTGGAGAAACATACTTTTAAATTAACGCATGTAGCCACCCACAACTTAACCATAAGCTGCACTTTCCAGCAGTGGTAAATGAAAAACTTCAACATAACAAACTCTTGCAAATGTCAAAAATAACTGAACATTAAACAGTAACACAAATAAATAACACTTCAATGTTCTTTCTCCTGGTCCAGCCCTATGCAAAACATGCTGAGAACTAAACATACATTGCCTGGTTTTTTTGGGTAGTTTCAACAAATTAAGTAGAAAGTCAATTTTTTTGTTACTTTTAAGTAAATTTAAAGTAATTATTTTTTTGCTTCAGCACTTGAAAGCTGACATTCACCGGTTATGCAGCATTTCACTCTGGTGTTAAAGGCTAAATGGCATTAGGGAAGTTGGCTAGCCTTCAGTTGTTGTGTCGCTGGGCAAGATATTGCATGTAATGTGAATCTTTTGAGAGACACATTATAGAGGAGGGGGTTGTTGACCTGGATTAAACCTGTCTCAAGCACAGCACAATAGCCTGCATTTTCAATGATGTAGGTCATTGATCAGAGCGCTGGGCGCCAGGCTAGCAGGCAGCAGCGGTATCCGTCTCCATCCAGAAACCTTAGCCTGGAAATGTGATGCCTATTATTCTACCCATTCTGCATTGTGCTTGGGGAGAACAGTAGTTTTCAAGTCCCACAATTATTTGGGGTTCATCCAGTGTTTTCAAATTAGGCTGAGTTTTGGTTATAGTAAACTTGTTTTACATGTAATGTGTTTAGATACAATCACATCCGATTCAACATTGTATATGTTGTATGTGAGAAGCTATCATTGTCCTTGTGTGGACTTATCTTACTCTAAAAAAACATTTTATTTTTAATATGTACCACTGTTCAAGTTGAACGACAATGATACCAAAATAAATATAATGTATTGATGACAATACAAGTTTTTCATACAGTATATTGGGATAATATTAGACACTTCCCATAAATATGGAACACAATAGGCCTTAAAATGTAAATGTTATTATTTTTATGCATTTTTTCCTCAAATGGTCAGTTGAAAAGAAGCGTTTAAACTTCACACATGCTATGAAAAAAAAAAAAAAACTGGTCGGTGCGATTTAATAAATTTACCCTTGTGTATGCGTGTGATTATAGTTTTGCATATTCATACCTAGGGCTGGGCAATATGGAGCAGCAGTTAATACACTGAGGCGTAGATCACTGACAAGCTGAGCGAATTCATATCGAAAACAAATGTAAAGCTGCATCATTTTGTCACTTGACCACCATGGATTTTTTTTTTAACGTTTGTTGTTTATATGGTTAAAAAGGCAATTATTATTAAAAGCAATATTTGCTGATTTTTAGTTTTGTATAGCCTATCTAGGCTATTTAAACATTATGCAAGTTATTTGTAGAGGTGTAACGATTTGTGTAACGTGTATCATACAGTTCATGGTCGTTTTCCAAATCAAAGCTATCATCCTTATCCCCTTGTTAGGGAGAACTTCGTAGTGAGCAGAGCATGGGGCGTCCCATTATTCAGTCGTATGGAATGTACTTGTCAAAGGGAGCGATGTGATTTTTCTCATTATCTTCAACTGGGATGTTCCCATGGCAACGAACGCAGCACGGTATTCTTCAGTAGATTCGTCAGTTTATATTGAAAATAAATTACATTTTATATATTTAAAAAAAAAAGTTATTGGTTTTTGTATTTTAGCATATTTTATAATGTGTGTTTATTTTTTAACAGTTATGTTAACAACAGTATAAAGATATTAAAAAAGGGACATCTGCTGACGCACACCGTGCTGCGTTCTTTGTCACTGGAACATCCCTGATTAGGATAATGACGAAATTATATCGCTACTTTGAAAATAAAAGTTAAATGTGCACAGCAATTTTAAGCTACATTTGAAAGTAAAGGAAAGCTAAAACAATGTAATAACGAACCAATGCTATACGCAAAATCGCCGCTAATTTAAAAAAATGAAAATAAGATGCGCACTTCTCTTTAACAAGCTATTTAAAAGCAAAGCAAAAACAAGAAACCCTAGTGTGAGTGACACCCAATGATAGGAGCGTGTTACATATGAGTGGTTAATAAAAGTTACAGACATGTGGTTGGATTGTTCTTTTCTCTGTACTATTATCATCGACTTATTGTCAAAGTGTCTTATTTTTATGTTTAGTAATATATCTATTTAAAATCACGATTCCACAATTTCTAAAAAAAAAAAAAAGATAAGATCTTAAGGCAAAACATTAAATTCAAATAAAATCAGAAGCATAGATACAACATTTTAATCTGTTTGGAGTTCTCTGTTTTATCATAACAAAAGACGCTTTATGTTTGGCAGTCTCTGTGGACCGGTACGGATACGTAATCTATCTAAAGTAGTGGTTCCCAAGCACTTCCCTGGAGTCCCCACCCCCCAACACTCCACATTTTGCATCTCTCTCTTGTCTAACACACCCATTTCTACTGTTGAGCTGATTATCTGAATCAGGTGTGATTAAGGAGACAGAAAACATACAGTGTTAGGAGGCATCCGGGAACATGGATGGTTGGGAACCACTGATCTAAAGAACATATGTACCATCCCAATTTACTTTCTTTTTTCTTTTTTGTGTGTGCTTTTAGTAGTGTTCGCATGATGTAATATAAGCTATGTGTTACACATTGATTCTCATACACTGCTAACAAAACCACAGTGGCAGCAAGAGTTTCATTATGCAGCGGCAACATGGCTCTGGTGTGTACAACTGGAAAAAGCTGTTATTTCTGCTTTAAATAAAAGTGTACTGTACTGTAAAAAGAAGGCAACACACAATTAACAGACTTTTTATACACCTTCACTTTAAAACAAAATAAATGATCGATCTGCTCAAATAGAGCTTGTATGTTCAGTGCAGAGGGTGTTTTTTGTTTGTTTGTTTTTTTTTTTTTTTTGGTTCACCCCTTGATCGTGTCTGTTGTAGGGAACTAGATTTTGTAACCATAGTGACGAGCAGCCGAGCGCTTGCTGCAGGCCACACTGAGTCTCCATTGGCTGCTAGATGCGTGTTGACATGTTGGTTAGTGCTGTTGGGGGAAGGGTGGAGAATCACACACTGACCCAGACTGTCATGAAGATCACTAACCCATATATCAGCACTCATCCTGTGAGTAAAAGAGTACAGCACAGTAAACTTAGTGTCAGACAGTTTCTGACTTTTCGAAGGGATTGTTTGGAAGATGAAGATGCCGTTTAAAGCCACTTTCACAAAACCTTTTTTTTCCCCAAACCTCGATCATATCAAAAGAACAGGTTATTAGTTAGATGAGCTGGTTAAGACTCACAGGTTCTTGGTTTCTACTATAGAACAGCAGAATAGTTCAGGCTATAGAAATTCTCTTTGGAGTGTTGCGTGTGTTTGTAGAACAGTATTCAGTTCAGCTATTGTCAGCAATATTGTCTTGTTTGTGTTGCAGGTCTCGTAGTCGAGGTCGTGCACAGGCCGATGATGAGGACAGCATGGATGCCACTGATGTCACGCCAACTCCAGATGTTGACATCTCATTGGAGATGGGTGAGAATTTTTGTTGTTGCTGTTTATTTTTGTCTTCCGAGTTTGCTGTGGCACATCTACAATACTAAAATGAAAGAAATGTGTGTATCCGAGTTGTGAATTTGAAGTCGGAAATTGTGTATTCTGTTGTTCATATTACATGCATGACACGAAAACATATTTAAATTTGCAAATGACTAAAAATGCATTTTAAAATCCTATCATTCTTCTTGGACCATCTTTAAGGCCCCGATTTACTTCAAAAGAAATCGAAGAACGAACTGAAATGACGTAATTTCGAACAAAATCAAGCCAAAATGAAGTTTGTTTTGAGTTCGTTTTGGCAGTTCAAATCGGCTCACCAAACTTTTTGTGAGCTTTTGACTGCTAGACACCTTTGCGCTACCACTGGTCCGAGGCGTTTACGTAAACGCAAGCTGAGCTGCCACAGATATATCCACAGCTGTACGAACGCTTGCGGAGAGACTTCAAAATTCAGCCAAAAGCAATTCATTCCTACAAAGGAATTATAACGAAGCTTGCGACCCGGAGTTTTGCGAAAAGCGATGTAGAGAAACATCATATGCAAGTTTTCCAAAGCCTTGAAAAGAATGAAAGGAAGCAAGCAAATAAATACTACACCATACTGCTACTGCTTCTTCTTTCAAAGCAGATTTAAAAGGTATGCAATAAATAAACCTTTGTTTTTAATAAACGTCTAGGCTGTGTGTGAGCACCGCGAGTTTACATTAACCGACACCCGGCCTCCATTAGCGCAGCGGTGTCAGAATGTCCAGAAACAGTATACCGTCACTCAGCCTTTTCAAACTTGTTTTTGCCTTCAAATGAAAAACGAAAAAAGACCTTTAGCNAAAAAAAAAAAAAAAAAAAACGCCTCTTTTTATGAGGCATGTTTATCAATTTGATCACAAGTGGACAACTCTAAATATAGATGTAAACATGGTCTAAAATGTTTTGATTTTGTCTAATTTCAACCACTTTCACAGATAATTAAAAATGCATTCAACTGGACTGTTTTCATAATGCTCATCTGGTCGAATATATTTGCACAACCACAAAATTCCACTTCCTCTTTGTCTACTGACCTGATTCTCCAGAACATTATGGGACATGTTGTTAAAGCCAAGGCCCAATCCCAATTCTGTTTTATGAATTTTATACATTTTCTTTTTTTTTGTTTTGGGGGGGGCTTGCACGGGCAGCCATGTTGCCACTATAGCTGGTTTATGCTGAAAATTCCCATACCTCTTCATTTGAAGTATGGTCCACATCTTTGTTTGAAGGGCCATCTGGCCCTTCCTCTTAGCCTGACTCCTCCAACCAAAAGAGAATCAAGAATTTTCTTTTTCATTCATATGTAAACAGCATGAGCTTATTTAGCAATATTAGATTGAAAGATCAGAAGACGCGTACACCATTTACACTTTCCTGTTTTCTTTGACCCTCCCCTCAAAGAAAACAGGAATGTGGTCAAAACAGACAAAAGAAACTGATTAAAACACCACGTGTAAATGGAAATGTCTGTATTGAGGTATAAGTCAATGATTAATGCTCACAAAAAGCTTTTAACACAAAAAGCTTTCAACATCGTCATTGCTTTTAGTAAACTAAAACTCTTTATTCTGGTACACAGCTTGTCTCTCACCTGAAGCTTCTGCTGTTTTATCTGCGGTCTGACTCCATCAGTGGCTGACAGCATAAACATCATAAAAGCACTTTAGGTGTCACTGCTGCAATTTTTCACAAACTTGTTCTGGTAACCAGTCACGGCATCTTATCTCATCTTAGCCACATCCTGGAAGACTACTGTAGTTATTGAGCCACCCAAGGCTCAAAGCATTATGGGAAACGAACTTTGTTTTTGGGTATCAATGTGTAATGTCAAAATTTGCAGCTTAGTCTCCCTAACTGGATTTTAACAGGGTTTTACCAATATCAATCAATTTTATTTATATAGCGCTTTTAAAAGCACCAATAGTAATATTATATTACATTATATTATATTAATAAAGCCAAAAAAGGCTTTATTTAATTGACTGGCTTCATATTTTAATAGTTCTATTTTGTCACTTTTACATGCAGAATGCATTAAGCAGTCTGTAAGTGTTCCATGTTTGCATTGTCTGAGGCTACTATTTTTGCAGTATCCATCATCATGATTCTCTCTATTTTGTGCACACCATTAATTTGTGACATTAGCACATTAGTGTTTCCTGCTCTTCCTAGTATGATGGTGGTCTAAAATCTCACCCTTCTCTAACCTAGACTCTATCATGATCATGACATATGACAGCTTTTTTCCATGAAATCTTCAATGAGAACAGTCCCTTCCTGTATTTGCTCTGGGCTGTAGAATTTTCCAAGGGTGAACATAGTTGAACAGAATTATTGCTTGAGCTATATATATATA
>NC_056722.1:12711017-12721941 GCF_018831695.1 Puntigrus tetrazona | reverse complement strand
TATATATATATAATGTGCAGTGTCAAAGCTGAATTTATAGCAGCCTGTCATCAGTATCACTTTTCATTGTTAGGAACTGTTAAACCCACTTTATTTTCCTATTAAATTAATTGTGATTATTGCTGTTTATTGAGAAAATACATCAATAAATGTTGTTTTCATTGCTATATCTTTTAACATTTTAAAGCACTGAGCTTTGGACTTTTGTAATGGAACTATTAAATTAGTTTTTTAAGTTGATTTAAAATGATTTATAATTCAGCTGTAGTCATTCTTCATGTCACATTGATATGTTTTCATCTTTCTTCTTCTTCAGTTATCAAACTCTAGCATACATCTGCCCTTCGTGGTCCCGGTTTCTTATGCCCGCTGACACGAATGCTCTTTCGAGAAAAGAAAAAACAATGTTCTGTCTTTTAAAACGTTGTTTTAACAAGTGCTGTGTGGGCAAGTCTGCCATAAGATGAGCCATTTTCATCCCTTTAAAGGTTGATCTAAAGGCCACGACTCCCATTGTAGTGGCTTTTTGTGACGCAGTGTATTTCTTTTCTTTTTTTTCTTTTTTTTTGTTTTGTATTGTTCTCCAAGAGAACAAAGTGGCACTATCCACATGGGAGAGAAAATTTTTTTGAGATGCAGTATTACAGATGTTGTTGCAGGTGTACTCATAAATTTGGGGTCAGCAGTACGTTTTTTTTAGTTTTTACTGTACTTAAGTATATTTTAGGTATACGTGCTTTGTCAGAGTATGTTTATTTTGAAACTTTTAATTCACTTTGTTACTTCTACTCATTGTTTTGATCTGGAGAAATCATAACTGAAGAAATCATAGTATATGCATAGATTTTTACGTTTGTGTGTACAAAAATGTTTCTTAAGCCCCAAATAAGCAAATCAGAATGAATGGCCATGACATTGAATGCATTTTATTTGTAAAAAATTTTTTTTTTTTTTAAATCCTACATCTCAGCTTTGGCAAGCATACCAAAAAAAACTAACTTATCCCAAACATTTCAATAGTAGTTATAGTATTCTTGATTGAAAATCTAAAACTGTCTGGGTCACGTTTCCACACAATTATAACAATTGTAGAATTATGAAAGCACAAACAGTTTAATGCTGCTATGTAATGGACTGTTCCTTGTCTTCCCCATGGGTTATTGTACATGCTATCATGCCTGCTCTTCTTGTACTGCATTAATGTAGCTCCAGCATACGACATTACAGATATGAACCTCTCTGTGTTGCAAGACGTCATTCTTTACTCGTATTACTGTTTCCAGCAATCCAGTAGGAGTATAAAAATGTTTCTCAGGAAACTTAACTTGTGTTTCTGGTAATGTAGGAACAATTATTGATGATTATATTTTGTGTGTTGAGATTTTAATATGATTAATGGTGTATTTGTCTGTAATTTATCAAATCCAGATTTGTGTCCAAGATTGTGTGCAGCTGCTCTCTCTCCTTCAGCGCTAGTTTTATTTCAAACATTAAATAAAAATTCAATAAATAGCAACAGCAATAATAATATGTGTAATTGAATAATAAAATAATGCTTCATTTTGACTAATTACCTTTTGTAAATGAGTAGGGGAAAATACATTTTATTTTTCAGACAGTATCGTAATTGTTTTTCATGTTTTTTTTGTCATAGCAGTTCAACCAAACATTTGGGAAATGGCAAAAATATTCCACTTCATTTTATTTAATTAGATCCTATTATGCTTGTTTTTCTCCTACTTTCATATTGCCGTTTGTGCATGAGTAAGGTTTGCAAAGTACAAAATCCATTCCAAAGGAAACTATTCTCCGCATTGGTAAAGACAAGTTTGCACTACATGACTTTAATGATGTCATGACAAAGACATTGGCAGGAAAAGTGTAAATCCATACCCTAATTTCTAACGGTTGGCTGTTACATTATAGCACATACATTTCTACTTACCACATAAACAATATAAGGAGAGATGACTGAAGACGAGGGTGAATGATTTGTAAAACCACTGATGTATAATACATATAATCTTGTAAAATTTGAGATAACTACCGCCGCTCCAGTGTAAACAGTATGTGTGATGGCGAATCTCGAAAGTAAGAGTGAAACTAAAAAGCCATTGTGCTCTTAAAAGCAGTTTCAGTCCTAGGCATAATGGCAGCTTGCTGATGTCCACAAATGTATATACCTTGCCCAATGATATAAATCAGAAAGAATGTATGCTATTGCAAAATATAGATTTTTCCTCCCAGCTCATATTTATTTCCTTCAGGGGTTCCGTAGTATACATATTTTTTTTTTTTCCGGTCACAGTATTGGGAGGTGGCAGATTGCAGGGGGTTATTTGGAGGGGATTATGATGATGGCTCAACACTGTGATATCTATCAGCCATCGGCGATATCAGCATCGTCTGTCAGCCCAACCCCAACACGAGCTGACAACAACTGTCACCCAATGACTCTATCTGGTCCCCAAATAGAGAATCAGAATGGGAATGAAACAAATTAACGCATAAAATAGGAGTTGTTTATTTGAAAATGGACATCAGGAAAAAGTTTGTGCGATATGTTCTAAAACATTTCTTTTGGTCTCCTTTTACTGTTTAAGCCATATTACCTCAACCTATTCTTTGCTCTCTCATTGGCTGTAGCTTGTCACTGCATGTGACACCGCGTGATTTCAAATCGGCCAACCGTTCCAGATATTTGTAATGCTAGAAATCGGTTTGGTGTCGGCGAGGTATCAGTGACTCTTTGATGTGTTTGTTGAGTAGTTCTCACATAAAGATTGTCGAGTGCTGATCACCCTCTGATTTTCTACCTGATCAGAGCCCTTCCTGTCGGTAAGCTCTTTAACTTGCAAATTAGGCTTAAATCAGTCTTAAAATCCTGTAGTGTGAATTAGAATTTTTTTTTCCTGGAATGTATAATTTTTATTTGTGCATCTTTTAGTAGATGGTATTATCAGTTGTACAAAGAAGTATTGAACAAATGTAGGGAAGTTGATCAGAATTCAGACGGCACTTTAAAATGGTGTAGTGCATTATACAAGGGATAGGGAGCAGTTTTGGACACAGCTAGAGATGGTAATCATAAACAAACAGATGTTTTGTTTGTTGTTGTCATAGTAGCCCAGGCATGAGCTGTCAAGGCATATCCTTTTCAGGAAATGGTGTTGGGGTGTAGCAGCTTGTTTGCATTTAAAGAGAGACAAAGTATACAGTATTTTTTTTGCTTCCAGCCAAAAAGGGGCATTTTCAGCATGGCATAAATGATACAGTAAAATGATACAAATATTTCCGAGTATATAGTACATTTGTGTAACTGCAACATTCAAGTAAGAAAGAAATGGAATAAAATAAATGTAAAAAACAAAAACTGTGATAATAAAATATGCATTGATCTCATCAAATCAACAAAAAAATGTCAGACTAGAGCAGTGAGTGATTTTCTCTTTTACTTACACGATTTAATTCAAATGAATATCATATACATCAGTTTATTAGGCTGCTTGCAAAAATGCTGACAAGCATCTGATTTTCTTCCAAAAGTTTATGTTCACTTTTATATAGCTGACTGTGTTTATGTGAACATTGTGTTTATTTGGCAGTTTAGGCACAATATAATAATTTTAAAAAGCCATAGGACTGCAAGTGATAGAATGCACTGTCACACAATAACAAAAATCTCTTAATGATAAGTTAATGAACAGTGTATCTGTCCAGTGTAATCTAATTCAATCTTATATTGCACACCCCTAGTGTAAATTATATTAAAATTGCAAATGTTTTCTTTCAATTCGTAGATGTGGTGGAGCCAGAAACGGATGATGATTTTCCTGAGCCACTGGATCTCAGCCCCAGAGATGAGAGGCCTCTATCCCCGCTCTTCCAGCGCTCTGTGTCTGAAGACTCTGCTGGCTCCTCTGCCTCCACCACCAGAAAAGCCAAAACTAGGTTGGTATTAAACACACACACACACACACACACACACACACACACACACACACACACACACACACACACACTCTCTTTCTCTGCCTCTCTCAGCAGACTTAAAGTTGCCCCTATGTGTACATTTAAAGGTTGAGCAGCAACTTTTTAATGTCGCCATGAAGAGGGTGAGAGAGTTCATCCAAACAGAGTGTGCTGATAAACAATGTTTGGACAGGAGAAAGTGTACAAGGGAGGGTCAGTAGGGTGTTAGAAGTCAAAGTGGAAGTGCACATCAAGTCAAAGAATGTCTTTCTGCCAGAAAAACTGCCAGAAAACTGTTTTCATGTTCCACTCTCACTTAATATTAACACATTGTTCTGTTTAAATAAACACTCCTCATGCAATCAGAAAAAAAACTAAAGCAATAAAAAAAGCAGTTTAAAAATGCTAATTAGTTCACGTGTTTTTCAAAATTATATTTTAATTATATTTAAAAATTTTATTGTAATTTTAATTTTATACAAAATAATTATTTAATACAAAATAATTTGATTTTATTTTTTTTAATAGTCAAGCTCGGTAAACACTGCAGGTGTCACAAAGGTTCATGGAAAAACTGATTTGTGTATGCAAACTCTTTTTTTTGTTGTTTCTTTTGAAACAAAGTTCGAGCACCAAATCAGCATACTAAAATGATTTCTGAAAGATCATATGATACTGGAGGCTGTTGTAAATGCTGCTGAAAATTGCTTTGCAATTAAATGACAGCTTTGCCATCACAAAAATAAGAAAGGGCGCAAAAAATATGTTACCGTTTACACATTATTTCACATTACTCTTTTACTGTATTTTTGGTCATGGTGATAAGACCTGGCAACAGACTTTGTTCTTAATTAATTATTGTAATTGTAATTATTATTAAAATATCGTAACAATTCAGTTTAAAACAGACACATTGTTGAAAATTCCAATTACAGGACTTTGCAGAGTAGCAGAATCCTGTTGCAAACGCTGGCACACAGGCATGGCCACAGCTACTGTGCTTTTTTTGCACACTGAGTGAAAGCGAGGGAGTCGGGGGGGGAGGGGACCGCTGAAGCCCTGCTGCTGTCATTAGTAAAAGGAGGGGGCGAGAGAGCGCTCTCTTTTGGATTCCCAATTAGCACAGATTGTGCACTCGCTAATGTGCAGTACCATTTGCAAAATGTGCGAGAGGGGAGAGACCCCCCCCCTTCAGCCAGGACTGCATGTGATTCACATCTCCCACTGACAGCAGCTCTCATGGGCCGCACAACGAACAGCTAAAGAGTGTTTGAGAAAATAAATGAACTCTAATGAGAATGCGCTGACAGTTATGACATTTCACGAAGATTTCCCACAATCACAATGTTTATGAGCAAAATGTTGTCAGCAAATACAATTAAATACAAATACAAAAGCCTGATAACAAAAAGAAACCAAAAATCATGCATGTTTAGACTGGTTATCGTGTGTTTAACTACAACAATGTAGTTACATTTCAGTGCAGTTCAGTTACTAATTGTTTCTCAGGATGAATTCTGTACTAGAACATGCATGGCTCCACTGGGGGTACTTTTGCGTCAATATGGCAATTAAACTACTAGAAAAAGAGGCAGTTGGGTAATTCATTTATTTACAGTTTTTTTATTGAAAATTCTGGATAGGCTGGGTCCAACTCTGGCTTCGTTTCAGGTAAATTAACCAATGATTTATGAAATTTATTGAAATTTGCATTAATACAAATTGAATTGCAGTCTTGACTATCACATTAGGTCAAATCACAATGTAAATCACATGCTGCCCTAGCTTTTAGTCAGCATTTGAACAAAGATGGCACATAGATGTTGATTAGGAGCTCTTGTCATTTGGGGGACTGATTTGGGGTGTTATTTCACAGTCAGAACCATTCAGCGATGTTGTATGCTCTCCTGTTATTCTATTTAAATATGGTCTCCCAGACTGGGTCACTGGGGCATGGACTGTAAACCCCTGACCAGTCAGATTGTTGGACAAAAAGAACAGTGAGGATTGGATCGGTAACTGCTTAATGACTTGGGGCAAAACACTCTATCCAAGTACATGAATGCAACCGCTTCTGGATATGAAAGGTCAAATTCAGTTTTCTTTGCCATATAAAATGTGTCAACAGAAGTCATAACATCGCAAGTTGTATGTTGCATTTGTAATATTGCACCATATATTAAGCATGCAAATAAAACATGCACTTGACCAGCCATTTACACTTAGATTTGGGTGCTTATTAGTGTGTACTTGAGTTATGTCACTAATCAAATAGCTGAAAGTCTGAAAAGTAATTTCTCTTATCTCTTCTTGTGTCTCTCAGAGAAAAGCTCTGTGCCTTCTGCTACTGTGGAGAAAAGAGTCTCTTGGGTCAGGGTGAGTTGAAATTGTTTGGACCCACGCCTGGTTACGTCCCTCTGCACATCCAGAACCGCCGAGGCAGCTCTGAGAAGGACGACGATTACCATGATGATGACAATGATTTTGATGACAATGACAACAACCGCAGCCCAGGGCATCGCGGATGCGGCCTGAAAAAGTGAGTTGTTACCGCTGTCATCAGGTGAAGGTGCTTTGAATAGGTGTTTGGTTATCCAAAGATGTTTTTTAAAAAATAAATTAAAGAGGGTTGCAATAAAGATGCAAAGAATGCGCCATCATTGATTTCATTTCAACTGTTAAAAATGCAATTAGTAACATTCTTTTGCAAAGATTGTTATAGAGAGGGAAAAAAAGTATAATTCCAGTTTGTACATTTAGTGGCGTGCCGAATGAGAAAGTACAGGACGTGGTATTCATTGCGAAAATGGCTTAGTACAGTTCTCTTAAGCTGTAGATGTGTAATGAGGTTGTGTAGAGATGAGAATTGAGAAGGATTTGCCGGTTTTGTTTGCTGTAGGGACTAAAAGCTCCTTGTTTAAAAAAGCAGTGACCCCAGTGACCCTCGCAGAGCTGAAATAATGCAGAGTCTGAATGTCCAGTGTAATTACTTCTCATAATCTGACAAATTATTTTACTCTTAACACCATAAAGGGATAGTTCGCCCAAAAATAATTAAAAAATTGCCCCATAATTTACTCGCACTAAAGCCATCCTAGGAGTCTCCAAGCTGTCCTTTTTCAAATCAGTATAGTCTGAGTTATAATAAAATATCCTGGCTCTTCCAAGGTCGTGGTAAATAGCAATTCAGCATATGATGTAGGCTTAGCATGCAACATGGGCCTATACGTCTAGGATGGCTTGAGGGTAAGGAAATCATGCTTTCAATTTCCTTTTGGAGTGAACTGTCCCCACACTTGCTCACGCAAATAAGTGTTGCTTTAAACTGAAAGTTTTGAATTTTAATTATAATTAAAGCTTCATATTCACTTTACTCCGAAATCACAGATTCTGTGTCCAGGAAGTATGACCCAAATAAGAATTTTCATTGGATATTGTCACCTGAAACATGTCTGCCACTTTTTAATTTTTAACACTTTTTTTTTTTTTTTATTNNNGTATATGTATATGTATATGTATGTATGTGCTTGCTTCCTAAACCTAATAGCTGGTTGGGCAACCCTTAGCAGCAACAAGTGCAATCAAGCATTTGCGATAACTAAGTCTGTAACAGCACTGTGGAGTAATTTTTTCCCATTCATCTTTGCATAATTATTGTAATTCATCCACATTGGAGGGTTTTTAAACATTAACCGCCTTTTTTAGGGTAATGCCAGAGCATCTCAATAGGATTCAGGTCAGGACTTTGACTAGACCACTCCAAAGTCTTCATTTTGTTTTTCTTCAGCCGTTCAGAGGTGGACTTGTTGATGTGTTTTTGATCATTGTCCTGCAGCAGAACCCAAGTTTTCTTCAGCTTGAGATCCTTCATGATTTTTTGGTAGACAGTAGAAGTCATGATTCCATTTGTCCCAGTAAGTCTTCCAGGTCCTGAAGCAGCAAAACAGCCCCAGATCATCACACTAACACCACAATATTTTACTGTTAGTATGATGTTCTTTTTCTGAATTTTTATGTTACTTTTATGCCAGGTGTAATGGGACACACACCTTCCAAAAAGTTACACTTTTTCCTAGTCAGTTTACAGAGTATTTTCCCAAAAGTCTTGGGGATCATCAAAATGTTTTCTGGCAATACAAAAAAGACGAGCTTTTATGTTCTTTTTGTTCAGCAGCAGGTTTCATCTTGGAACTTTGCCATGCAGGCCATTTTTGCCCAGTCTCTGTATTATGGTGGAGTTATGAAAAGTGACCTTAACAGAGGGAAGTAAAGCCTGCATTTGTTCGGATGTTGTTGTGGGGTCTTTTGTGACCTCTTGGATGAGTCGTTGCTGCACTCTTGGGGTAATTTTCGTCGGCCAACTACTCCTGGGATGGTTCACCACGGTTCCATGTTTTTGCCATTTGTGGATAATGGCTCTCACAGTGGTTCGCTGCAGTTCCAAAGCTTTAGAAATGGCTTTATAACCTTTATAACCTAGACTGATAGACCTCAGTCACACGGGGCCATGTGGGTTTTGATTTTGCAGTCCCTTTATAGCAAAAACCTTCATTTAAAAACTGTATGTTGTGTTGTATCTTTGATTAATATTTAAATTAGTTTGATGATCTAAATCATTAAATTGAGACAAACATGCAAAAAAAGGGGGACTCTTTTTCTTTTTTCTTTTTTTAACTACTGTATATAGTTTTCAAATTGTTAATAATAGGGATGGGTCACCGAAGAATGAAAATGTGATGTTTATCCGCTTACCCCCAGATTTTTAACTCTAACCGTTGAAGTTTGTCAATTATAAAATGGAAATCAATGGCAACCAAACATTCCACACCTCTCAGTCTTTGACTCTCAGAGCTTTTGAACATTTAGTACCGGTTCTCTTTAAAATACAAAACTTGTTTAATCCCACAAAGGCATTCTGTAGTCAGTTGCACATAAATTTAATTTAATTTCAGTTACTTGCATGTGTTTTATTAACACAATCCATTGGATTACAATTCATAAAATGATAATTGTAACTGTACCATCTGCTGTGAGAAAAGGTTATAAACAATCAGCCATCTGTAGCATCTTAACGTGGGAGATAGCCTCTGGCCAGGACGACTTATTTATATGTAATGATGTGGCGGCAAATTTCCTGTGAAAACCTACAGTACCACTCAATTAAAAAACATTACTCTCGTGAATCAGGCTTAAAGTAAGGAAGAAGTTTTGAACACTGGCTGGTTATGTGCTTGCTGAAAAATTTATTTTTAACTAAACAAAGTTACGGACTGCAGCTTTAATAAATAAACTTGTTGAAGTAAAGCATGAAACTCATTTTTATTCACCCTGCATTATTAATGTTGTAGATTATCAAAGCTCTTTACCATACAATGAAAGTGATTTTTCCCCCAAAATTAATTCAAATCCTTAATATAGGACACAAGTCATAAACTATATTTTTTCTGATTCATTTAAATAGTTTTATTTTTGTACCTCGACTGCACTTAGTATACATTCACTTTCACTGTATGGAGAGAAAGAACAGCCTAAGAAAAGCAAGTAATGGGTTTAAAATAGCATTTAAATTACAGATTTTTTTTGTTTAATATTCCTTTAAATTAGTACAAAAAAATCAGGCTTGGAAAAAAATGTATTAAAGGCTCAAGCTTTGCTGGATGGAATCTGATTACTTAAGTTTTGGGTCACACAGAACTTGTGTTCTCTTCCATTGTGCCTTCTAATGGAGAGGAATGGAGTGCTTTGACCCAAATACGCTGGGAGTTGCTAATGAATCCAACACCACAATTCAATTTGGGTCAATTCATTTGGTGCCAGAATTGCCTGATGATTAGTTACTAGATGGAGGGTTAAAGGAGAAATCTATAAGGGAAAACTCCACTGACAGTCTTTCACTGAGCTCCACGTGACCTGTTGTTGTCAAAAGTTCCTGTCCACAGCCACCCTCGGGCTCATTGGATGAGTGCCTAATTTGCTCAGCTCTTCTTAACCAATCAGACTGGTCCCCGAGGAATAGTGACGTAATGTTCTCTGTACAGTCTCTGGCAGCCTGCCAAGAGGCAGTGGATTGTTGTGTTGGAGGCATCTGATTGGTCGGTCTTGGCTGGAACTGTGCCAGTTATTGACAGGGGGGTGAAAACAATAACAGCTCAAAAGAGCAATTGAGGAACATTGCATATAATTTAAGGTGGAGACTGTTAAGGTGGAGCATACATTGTGTGAATTTTTGTAACGTGAGGTATTGGAGACATTAAAAGAACATAAAAAACTTGGCAACTTTATTTTTCAAAATGCAATTTATGCTGAGTTCACACAGCTTGTGTGAAGTCGTAGGTTCATGCTTGTTTTTACACTGCACCACTGGGGTTGGATTTTGATACTGCTGTGTTCACTCTGCACAATTCATCGGAGACAGTAGGTTACACAATGCATGACTTTACAATACAATAGGAAGAATTGCAAACAACTCTGTCTCGTCTGCTAAAAACTGTTTGAAAAATCTCGTACCAGTACTTCTTGCTGCCCTATATGTTGCTCTTTCATTGGCTGTAGGTCATCGCCGATGTATTTTTGAGTTAGAACTCATTTCACACAGCAGGATTTTAAATTACCAACAGGTCCAGATATTTTGCATGCCAAGTTTGTCAGCGATTTCACAAAACCTATCAGTGAGTGAAAATAAAGGGTAAAATCATGCAGCGTTAACTCTGTATTAGTGGAATTCCACGTAATAGAAACTTAATGGAATGTCTGAAGTGGGCTGTTAAAATAAAGTGTAACCGGAAATTTAAGCTCTGTTCAAAAACTTTGTTGCTTTGTATACCGCTTACTAACTGTTCAGTCTGCTTTTTAACCACCAAGAAACCTAATGAGTGATTTGCAGCACTTCATGTGGACTTGCACTGGAGACCAGACTCCCGAATTATTTGATGATTTTTTTTTTTTTTTTTTT
>NC_056722.1:12701349-12711009 GCF_018831695.1 Puntigrus tetrazona | reverse complement strand
AGAGGATACATGTGATTCTGCCTCTTTCATTGAAGAATATGTTTTGTTATGACTGTGAAAGAGACATTCATTTTTTTTCAAGTGTCGCTGTTCTTTAACATACTCAATTGCCATTCTATGTATTGTCTCCATAGACAGCTGAATTGTAAAGGCTATTACACACTGCCCCAACAATAATAGTACACCAGTTCAAACTTTAGAGAAACTAAATCAAGCACCAACCAGTGCAAACAAGACTATGTTTATATTTATGCGTTTTGGAGACACTTTTATATAAAGTGAATTGCAATAGAAGAACAAAAGCAATTTGTCACAGAGCAAATAATAAACCTCTAATATACAATGGCACGTTTATTTGATAACTAGGTTGGTTTAAGGGTGTGGGGTGGTTAAGAGGTTGCGGAAGAAATGTTTCTTCAGCTAGTTCTTGGAAGATGTAATGTCTTGACCATTTGGATGGAGGTTGGCAGCTCTTTCCACTATAAAGGAGCAGAGAGGGTGTTTTGAGAGTGACTTTGTCTCTTGTTGTGAAGGAACAACTATGTGTTGCTCATTTGTTGGCAGGAGGGAGCATACATTTGTAGGAGTCATTTGAGGTAGAGAGATGTTGTTCTAGTGTTTGAGTGTCAAAATTTGATTTTGGCCACAACTGGAAGACAATATAGTGAGATCAGAAACGGCCTGATGTGAGCTAGAGCTGTGTTTCATCTGTACAGCAGCAGTGGAAGCCATGCACCTATATGATTGCTTTCAATGAGGTTGTGTAAATGGAGGAAGGAGAGAAGCGAGCAATGAACCTCATGTAACCCCAGATATTAGCTTATGTGACTCAGACACTCCTCCTCTTTGTGAAACCTAGAAAGATCTGCCTGTGAGATAGGATACCGAAACCACCGAAGTACTGTATCTGGTGATGCCTAAGGCAGAGAGCTGAGCAAACACTTTTTTGACAAAAACATAAGAGAATGTTAATAGTAATAAATAAAAATAGAATTTGTGCTTTTTGCTCCAATTGGCACAGGACACAGAATTCTGGCAATGTAGAGATTACAACAGGTGAATGTGCAATGCACAAAGTGAATGACGAGACAGCGCAAGTCAAGTAGGTGGTACTGCGCATGTGCCGCATCTGCGGTTGAGTATACTTTAAAAGCTGTGTGGACGTGGCTGTGCACAAGACTGAACAGAACTCGGAAAGTGACACATACCCGGACCTCACTTGAGCAATAGCAGATTTCCAGTGAAGAGACAAGGGATTAAGATTTATGATTGATTGGTGGACTAATAGTATTTGTTATTGTGTAAGTGTGACCAATAAAACGTGAATGCAGCATGATTTTAAATTCAGAGTGATATGCGGATATGAATCGCCGTCATTTAGAAATGAGATCAGCCCTAGTCAGCACGGGTAGTGTTGGTGAGATCGGCCGTAATGGGTGGGAGTGGATCAGTGGATCCTGTCTAAGTGACAGGATGTTGGACGGCTGGCACAGAAAACTTTGGAGACCTCATTCAACGTGAGGGGAGAGAAGGAAGAGAAGAGTGGAATGTGTGTAGGTTGGCTGTGGATAAGTGGTGCAGAGAACTGGCTGCTGAAGGTTACTTTATCAGTGAAAAAGCTGACAAAGTCATCAGAGAAGAGGTGGGAGGCGGTGGAGGGGGACAGAGTAGAGGGATAACTGGGCGAACGTGTCTGCTGACGTTTGTCTGTGTCTGATGTTACAATGTGAAGTTACTTCAAAGCTGTATCCTAATTCAAACTTAATTTAAGACTGGTCTACATAGACACTGATTTTATTTACTTTTACCACCTACTTCTACGTTCCTTGTATTAATCATGCAGGCAGTTTTATCACATTGCACATTTTTATCAATACATTTTAGTAGTTAATAAAATATTTTTCTCAGCGTTTCTCTCTGACTGTCTTGCATTTGCTCTTTGATATTTGGAAAGGTCTGTACCTAGCATTTTAGGAATCTCAGTATTAAAATATACCTATTTTTGAGATATACCTAACTATTAACGCATTCCTTTATTATGAAACGTTGAAAAATACAAGTCAACAATATGAACCAAAGATGTGAGCAAAACTTATGTGACTGATTAATCACCAGTTTTCAAATGGAGCGGCAGTTAATACACAGAGCCGTAAATTACTGACAAGCTCTGCAATATCGTGCTCAGTTTCCCATTTTTGGGTTGGCTTGTCCGTGATCTACAGCTCTGGTGATGGGGATTTTTCGCTAATCAAAGATCTGGCTTTACTGACAAGATGCGCATGGACATATATATAATATCACCCAGCCATATTGAAATTGTTTGGGGGGAAAAAAACGTGGAGTTCCTTACGATACAATAATGTCCCTAATGTTACTCCTCATCTGATGCAAGTCTTTTTAAAGAGGAAGTAGCACACCAAACAGTATATTTATATTTATGCAGATGTTCTGGACAGAATAGGGATCGCATACAGTAGTCTTTCATCCTGTCCCCGCTGCAACCCACTTCTGGCTGGCCCTCTTCAAACCGGCTTCCTTTTTAAATGTTAATTCCTTTTTTTCCGCTTCTCTGAGTCTCTGTAGCTCACTCTCTCAGCGCCACATCCAAGCAGCCAGTCATTCCAGCCCCCCACCCCCTTTCCGGCTCTCTTTCGTCCTCTCTCTTTCTCTGTCTCTTTCATACTTTGCTTCTAAACAGCCAGTCCTTGTGTAGCAGCCAAGTATGATAACCCCATACCTCGCCTTTGCAGACAGGGCTTCATGGATGTTGTAGTTGCACCGTAGGCCTTCCTAAAACATGATCGGGATGCTGACATCTAGAAATAAACTGCCAAGTGTTTATCTCACAGAGGAGTGGGATACACAGCTGTCACCTTAAAATATTATTTTGTGACTCCTTCAGTGTCTTTGCCGATTAAACCTAATGTGTTCGTTTGCTTCTTTCCTCAGGGTCAGCTCTCCAGACAGCGGCCTGCACTCAACCTCTGCTCCTGGTAGTACGGACCCCGCTGCTGAGGAGCCCGGCCGGAAGTTCTGGGATGAACTGGGCCAAATTGGCCTTCCTGATGACATTAACGTTGCGTCTTTATTTGATCCCACTGGTAGGTAAACCTACTCAAGCATCAGTGTTTGTGTCTTTCAGTGTCTGACGATGTTTATTATTCTGTTGCATCTGCAGGCCAGTGTTGTGCTCACCTGCGCTGTGCCGCCTGGTCAGAGGGTGTATGCCGTGGGGAGGGACAGTCGCTGCTGTATGTGGACAAAGCAATTGACTCAGGGAGCACAGAGGTGAGTGACACCCACACCAGTGCATTTAAATGTCTCGTTGGTGAAGTTGTTTGCTTTCAACTTAGAAATGGTTGTTCTGTCAACTTGTACCAATTTCAGCCAGCATCCAGTCTGGTCCTATTCCATGCGTGTCCACCAATGAATAGGTAGTTCTGTTTTGCAAACCCATTGGTCTCCATCCAGTTACACTGAATTCAGAGGACTGGGATAATTTCATCACCAAATGCCCTTAAAAAGCAACTCTAAAATGCAAAATTAGAGCTTTTCCTTTGTGGAAAATAGACATGTATTTTTTTTTAAGTTTTAAAGATGACATTTATCAGTTATCATTTGTAATTTTTTAATCTATTACTGTTTAAAGATTAACTTTAGTTAGCAGTAACGACTCATTGTTTTACTTGATTTATTTGAGTGTTACATGTTAGGCCTGTACAATTTGACGAAAATACATTCTGAATATGCTCAATGTTCATGTGTTTGTTTTTAGGGCTGCAACAATTCGGCCCTTCAGTAGAGTAATTTTACATCAGAATTGGTGTAAAATATAAGTAATAATAATCACATAAATAAGCAAAAAAATACAAATATTGTTGGCATTTCCAGTTGCTCATAATGAGCAGTCTTGTACATGCAGAAATTTTGTTTTTTTGTTTAATCGTATTTACTTGCTTTACATTTCAAGTAAATAAAGAATACAGTGTACTGTTTGATTATTGGCGAGATATATAGTAACATAGTCAGTTACGTCATTGTTCCTCTGTGTGGTCTTGTGTGCTGAATTGGCAGAGCTTCACTTAGCCCTAAATCAAGTATCATTTTAGTGGCAAATGGCTATTAATGTGGTTGAGTGGGCCCATGTTTGTGCCAATTTGTATTTTTGAATGTAGTTGCAAACTTGAGCTATAACTTTCCCTGAGAGTAATTTCTGTAGAGGAATGACAAATGCACTCACTGTTGATTAAGTATTCAGAGTTAATCATGAATGGGGTTATTATTGGCAGTGGAAGAGGCTGGAGAGGTTGTGTCGGTCCCCCGGTCTTTAAAATATTTTCTAATTAGGAGCGGAGCAGTTCAGAACTGCCACAGCCGTCTCTCTTGTGCAACTCCACTAATTAACACAATGCAATGTGGCAGACGCAAGGGCACATTGAACCCGGGCAGGGAAAGCACATTAGGAGTAATTAATTTTTATATTCGCTTCACCTGGGATCTGATTCTTGAGGAAAAAACGCATAGCATGTGTGTCTGTTCTATGTAAAATACAGTTAGGATCCCTCAAAACTCCAACCATCCAAAAAGAAACTCTCAGTGTATAGTTGTCCGTGTTTTTTTTGTTTAATTCTGTGATGTTTCAGTGGACTATACTTTTGTTTTGACGTTTCTGAAATAAAGCCCATGTCCTGCATGCTTTTCTGAAGAAAAAAACAAAAAGAGAAACTGATAATGAGTCATTTGAGACAGTTGATGAACGATGAATTGGCTTTGTATCACACTAGGTTTTCCCCCATATGCGAGACCATTAGAGTGGTTGCTCTGCAGCTTTGCCCATTTAGCAGCTTTATCGCCTGCATGTAGCTGTTGTTTAGTAATCCACTGGACTTTGGCTGATTGTTTTGTTACTGTTTGCCAGACATAGAACATTTTATTACTGGGGTGACAGAGGTCTTTCAGGCTGGACCTAGGTTTCTTAACACCAACCCTAGTTGATTTGCTCTGTTTAGTAGCTCACATACAGGCAGTATACTATAATCACCTAGGCTCTAAATTAGTTGGAATATATGACAGGTGAATGGTCGAGTTTTTACAAATGTACTCAACACTACAGGTTATCTAGAAATTAAGAAAATAGAATGAGATGATTTACGAATTTGTCGAAAAGGCTCCAAATGATGTGACTTTGTTAGTGTCACAGTGTTTAAGTAATGTTAAAGATCATTTCAACGTCGCAAATATAAAAGCTCTCCAACAAAACGCATGATATTTAATGTTCTAATTCTTTATAAAAAGTAATGGGACACAAATTGTACCTCATTTGAGAAAATATCAGCTGCCAAAGGGCATTGGCAAGATGGCTGCTGAGTGAACTGACTTGCTCCTGTAAGGATTTTGCTGTGATGTAGGTTTGTCCTGGCAGCGAGACCCGCTGAGTTGTGAAATAGTAAATGTCAGAGGGCTGAGGATGACTTGAACTACACGCAGTCCCTTCTACGAGATCATCTTCCACTGACTTTATTTGCACTATTGGTGCATCATTTAGTTGGCTTAAAACTAGTGCTAGGCAATGATTAATTGTAATTAATCACATCCAAAATATTTTTAAAAAATTTTTTAATGTTTGTGTGTGCTGTGTATATTTATAATGTATATAATGTATATAGTACATGCAAATATAGTATATATTTTGAAAACATTTAAGTGTATTTGCAAGTATATTTTTATTTCTATACTATATGTACATATTAGTGCTGTCAAACAATTAATCGTGATTAATCGCATCCGAAATAAGTTTTTGTTTACATAATATATGGATGTGCACTGTGTAGATTTTTGTGTGCATATAAAAGCACACACATACAGCTAATATTTGAAAATTTAAATGTATATATTTGTATTCAAATGATTTACATTATATATAAATATATTTAAAATATAAACATTACATAGTTTTCTTAAATATGTGCTTGCAAGTGTTTGTATTTCTATAAATATACAAGGTAAACACATATATTGTGTGAACAAAAGTAATCGTTTGACAGCACTAATATATATTTAATATGAAACATTTTTTTTTTAAACGTGTGCGTGTGTGTTTATATATACATGTACTCAAAAACATTTATTTTGCATGTGATTAATTATTGCCCCACACTACTGTTGACTTGTTTTCATTTATAATAAAATGTGAAATTTTGGAAAGAGATTTCTAAGACGTTGTGCACACTAAAACAGAGGATGTGCTTTAAGAAAAGTAAATCAGGTCATTATGTGTTGTTGAATTTTATACAACAGAAATGTTGAGAAATACGTAGCAAATGTGCATGCACTACTTTCAGGATGAAGTTCATGTCTAGAAACCATTACAAAAGCTATAAACAGAATCGCTGAATAACTGGAGTCCACAAACTGACCGAGACACAAACCAGCCGACATTGTGCGCAGTACAGCACACTCATCCAACACTTTACTGCATCTTTCATCACTGGCCTGCTCCGTTTGGAATGCTGCCATTATGCCTCTTTGCATATAGGATTTCAAGGAGGGAATGCTGTTCTACTTTATAATAGTGTCCTTGGAGTCTTGGCTGCAATAGCGTATCAGCTGTAGCTTTTTCACCCCGTGAAGTAGATGTCTGAGGTGATGGTTTCTGTTTGATACATTATTTGAGGCATGAGATGCTCAACACCCACCTAGCCCTGAAAGTGGACAGTATAGCCATAGAGCTCTATATGGCTGTCCTTCAGAGTGATTCAGGAAAGAGCATTGTGGGTAGAGGCTGCTGTCAGCCCCAGTGGACTCACCGCCTGGGCGATAATTGCTTAAAGCTCAGTGTTAAAAGGTATTTGCAGATTGTTGCATTTGGGCTTTAGGCCAAGGTTTTTAAAGCATGAGAGAGCTAGAGAGACTGCTGACTAGAGACATTTTTAGTTAGGGCCGTTTTCTCAGGCCCTGGCGTCCTCTATTATTGAAAGTGTGAGTGCTTTTTCCATGGTGGTGATTTAAATGTCTGGCCAGTTTTCACCCAATCCTTATTTTGAATGACATTCGCCTTGATCCTGAATGCTTTACTAGATGTATCCGAAAGGTTGAAAAAATACACGCTGAAAGAGAGGGAAGTATATAACGAGCAAATGGACCTGCGAGAGGAACATCGTGTTTTGATGACCTTGCTATTCAGGGTTTATGGTTTTTTCACCACTCTTGCTACAAAAAGGCTATTATAAGAGCAATGCAATTAACAAATGGACATTTTCTGCATCTATGTACTCCATAAATGATGTTTATGTTTAACAGAGTTCAAAAGCCTGATGTTAATGTAAATAACAGATTCAGTTAAAAGATGGCATGTTTATCAAAAATTAAAAAGTGATTAATCATGCAAGAGTAAAACCAAAAATGAATTTAACTTCATGTACCAGATATGGTGAAACAAACAATTAAGCTAGTAGAATGTAGAAAATAAAAACAGCAGTTGCATTTTCATTTCTTATCCTTTTGTTTGTTTGTTGTCATTGTGTTCTTAGTGCTCTGTGGCCAGCAGTTTATGTCTCATTGGTCATTGACCTATTCTGGAATAAAAAGAAGTGTTTCTGTGCAGTTAGAATTTTCACATACCGTTTTAAGGTATTTAGATTAGACTAGTTGTTTTGTTTTAAAATCACATCAGATATGCATGAATACACCTTAAAGAAATAGTCCACACAAAAATGAATATTTTGTCATCATTTACTCACCTTCAAGTAGTTCCAAACCTGTATGAATTTCTTTGTTCCGCCGAACAGTTAGGAGCGGGGGAAAAAAAATTGATTCTCCGATGCGTCGCGATTCTCTCTTTAGCGATTCTAAATATTTTAGAATAGATTCTGAGATCTTTTTTTTTTTTTTCTCCCCCATATGGCACGTGCGCGCACACTCAAGACGCGGCATGATTCATTCATTGCACAGACTTTGCTCTGTGAGACACGTGCTTGTTGCTTGACAGTGTGTACCGCGTTTTACTTTAGATAAGACTTTCACATGTGCTCAGTGTTTGTTTGTCTTGAAGCGGCTGCGGATGTTTCAGAGCACAACAAAACATCTGATATCACGAAATAAATGAAGCCTTTTAAAGCTGTCACTGTCTTTGATCGCATCAGTAATAATCAAACGGCAATAATGGTGAGAAAAAAAAAGAAAAACCCATAACTATTGTAAACGTTGTCTGTAAACATTCGGACACTTAAAGAGAACTTATTTCAAATAATTGCTTATATAATAAAACGGTACATTTTGCACAAATTTTATTTAAAATAGCCGTAATGTGCAGTAATAGCGTTGTGGTATTGAAATGATGATAACCGTAAATAACTTAAATTGAATTGTGAAACCAAGATTCACACCTGTACTTTTAAGATGGCAGTCCGGACATTTCAACTATAAACAAAAATCATAGAAACTCCAATGTTGTTTTTAAATGTAATGTCGTAAAGATGCATTTGTACAGCAGAAGAATTAAATGGGGGAAAAATGTAGATCAAGAATCGCTTTGGAATTGGATCGTGACTCCCAAAATTGTAACCGTAATCAGATCGTGAAGTGACAGGAGATTGCCACCCCTAATGTAAGTCAATAGTGACCGAAATCAGCCTGGTTTTTGGATATATAAATATAAAATATTATTATATTTGCACTTACTATGAGGTGCCCATTTTTAATAAGAATCACTTAATCTCTGTACAGCAAATGAATGCATCAAATAAATTAAGTAAATAAACATAATCACACATTTACTATGTCTTTGTTTAACAGTTCTGTCTAATAACACATTTGACATAGCTGTTAAACAGGGCAATTAAATGGTATATAAAAAGGTACTGCAGTGTTTGCCTTGTTTACTTTTTTAGTAGTAGAAAGATAAACACTACTTTTACCACTGTCGGTCAGCAAATACACATTTATCATTTCAACCAAGGCTTATAAACATATGATTTCACTAATCGTGAAACGTTGTTGAATTGAGCTATTAGGTCTTATGCAAATTGCTCATGTGTGATGATTCTTGCATATGGATTGTTCAGTTGCCTGCTATGACATTTTCATTTTAAATTCACTATGTATTAAATTTGCAATTAGCATTATTTATCTGCATTTATGAAAATATGATTCCCATGCGTACAGACTTATTATCACAATGTTGCTTACAGTTATTTATAATCATATTTAACCACGTATTTGTTAAAATTTCTGTAATAGAGTTGAGGAATCAAATGTATTATTTTTATCGGTTGATTTGTTTTCAAATGATTTATTTATAATTTATTTTTCACTTGAGCAGTTTTGGAGTTACCAGTTAATCTAAACTCGCCATTGCTAATAGTAACGTATGGGGTATTTACTGAACTGAAAGTACACCTCTGATTATCTCAATTTCTCTTTTCTCTGTTTATAGTGCTGTGCATACTGTAAGCGCCTTGGAGCATCCATAAAGTGCTGTGAGGAGAGCTGTGGGCGATCCTTTCATTACCCCTGTGCAGCTGCTGCCGGAACCTTCCAGGACATAAAGGCATACACCCTCCTCTGCCCGGATCACATCCAACGAGCCCTTGTCAGATGTGAGTATCTCTGTTACACGGGTTTCCTTCTGATTCTTTTCTTTTTTGAATGTTGAGGCTTTAA
>NC_056722.1:12680030-12701249 GCF_018831695.1 Puntigrus tetrazona | reverse complement strand
TATATATATATATAAACAGCCATATAATGAAAAATCTTTTTTATTCTATCTCTTGAAACAAAAACAGTACGCAAACACATATGCTCACGACACATCTGTTTACATCATAAATGACTACATAAGATATACCTTTTGTAGTTTGAGACACATTATATATTAACTCTCTCTTACAGCGAAAGATGAGGTGAAATGTCTGGTGTGTGACAGTTCCGGAGACTTGCTCGATCAGCTCTTCTGCTGTACATGTGGCCAGCATTACCATGGGGCCTGTCTGGACATCACTGTCACCCCACTGAAGAGGGCCGGCTGGCAGTGCCCTGAGTGCAAAGTCTGCCTCGCATGCAAGTGAGTATCCAGCTCACCTGGACATTAATTACTAAACACAGTTAAGTAATTAAATTCAGACATCTGGAGAATTTTAAAAAAAGTTAAACAAACTCTCTTCTGAAAATTGTACGCTTTTGCTTTGCATTTCTGCTTTTTTGCTTTCCCTTCTCTATTTAACTATATTCAAATCCACAAAAATAATAGTAGCTATAATAATAATTTTTATTCATTTGTTGGTCATTGGTATACTACATGATCTCACTAGACATTTTACATTTGCCAAGGCGAGTTTAATAAAGAGTTGTTTTGCATTTGCCAACATTGTTTTGCTGTTTTAATAAAATGGCAATTTTATGTTTTGTATGTCAGCATGGATAAAACAAGGCTATCCTTAGAGAATTGTGTTTTGTGCTGTTTTTTCATGCCAGCAGCCGCACGCTAACTATGACTGCTGGGAGATCCAGCCGACTGTTGTCAGACACCTTTAATGTGTGTTCAAGCTTTACTATATGTATATTTTTCTGAGGAGACAGTAGATCATAGAACCTTGACCTCATAAGAAGCAGGCATTTTTACAGTAAAAATGCAGTGTAGTCAAAATAGATTTACATTTTATTTAGCCTAAACACAGAATTCTCCAATATAACGTGTTGCTTGGTTGATTGGTGATTCTGGATCTCAAACACAGCAGAGCTGGGAGAGGCAGAACATGCATCCATCTCGATCGCTGGGTGAAAATGACAATAATGGCAGTGGCTCAGCTATGCTGTAAATATCAGATGACATTCTCATTTAACGTTGATTTGCATTGGCTGAAAATATAGGCCTGGAAATGGGTAAATCTCTTAAACGTCACCTCACCTTCTCTCAGCTCTATAAATCTCACTGTCTCCTCTCTGATTTACCACTTAGACAGGTTTGGGCTCTGAAAAGCCAAAGTGAAAGTGTTATTGGGAGAAAGTAATGGGGTGTTTGTTTGCCTGGGTAAATGTAAAAATGAGGTTGTATTTGGCTGAGGATTGGTGGCTGCGGTTAACGGTGTCTTTTTCTGTGGCTAACACTGATGTTGTCGGCAGATTAATCGATTTGCTCTGCAATAAAAAGCGCAATTTAAATCAACTCTTTACTAAAATTCACTGATAATATTGGAAAAGAGAAAAGAGTATGCTGTGCGTGTATAAGACCTTGGAGTAATTAATTGACTGTTTTTGATGTTTATCATTGATTTTTTTTTTTTAAAGCACATTTTTAAGTCAACAAAGCTCTCAACCTAAAAACAGAAGTACCATGTGAATTTAACCAGTCATCATGGTTCATAACTTGAATGTGACCCTGATAAATTTGTTAGGATTGGACAAAATATCTTATATCCTAATGATTTTTGGCACAAAAGACAAATCAATAATTTTGGCCCATACAATGTGTTTTTAGCTATAGTTATAAATATACCCCAGCGACTCAAGATTTTTGTGGTCCAGGGTCACATATATGTTTTTATACTGGAATGAGTGTGTAGGCAATGATATAATCCTTTTCTTTTTAGGAAGCACTTAACCGTCTAAGACATTTTGTTAGCAATCATGTCATTAAGATTCATTATTAAAAAGAAGAAACAAAATAAAGGTTGATCTATAAAAGAGAGGGCTAGATTACAGCAAACAACAGGTTATTTTGTCAGTCTGTTGTACTGGCTACTGTGAAATCCCATCAGTCAATTCTCTTTCCACATAACTGTACATTAAATATTAAATATCTTCTGATTGGCTAAAATCTTTTCACTTATGCCCCGCTTGTCACTGAAACCAAACTGTCCACTAGCTACAAGCAAACTGTCAACATTATATAGGTCAGAATGTCTTGTTAGCTTGAAATTTGCAAAAGCCCCTACCACTGTTTCTGGAATCTATCTTTAATCTACTCTCTTTTTCCCATCTGGTTTGTAGGAACCCAGGGGATGACAGCAAAATGCTGGTGTGTGACATGTGTGATAAAGGCTATCATACCTACTGCCTGCAGCCTGTCATGGACACAATACCCACCAATGGCTGGAGGTGCAAGGTAAGCTTGTATTTGTGTATGGACTACAACCAGCATTGTGACAGTGATTCTAGCCTGCTGTGAGTAGAGGCACACAGTGGTTTCATTTCTGCTTTGAGCCTATAACTCACAGCACACACACCTCTTTCTTTTCGGTATGTTTATGGACTGCGAGATTGAAGAGTGCATTGGTTTTCATCTCACCAGCATACTGTATATTCCCTCTGCATTGATGCTGGAGCTTGATTTAATCACCATGATGAATTCATTACCTTCAAAACACTTTAGTTTAATTATTCCTAATGTGCATGCTGTGCTAGACTGTTTTGATGCAGTTCTCCTGTACCTTCTCTTTGAAGACTGAGTTGCATGATTGAGCTGTGGAATATATGATTATCTCGACTATACGAGACTATGTCATGTTTACTTTCCTCCATATTTTAAATTGAACCAAACCAGTTAGCTCCCGGATGAAAATACCAAAAAACGATGTTCTGCTCGAAAGTTTGTAGTCAGATTGTCAGCAGACCCCTATATATCTCCCTTAAATAGACCTCTTACGTAAAAAGAATAGAAAAGCTGAATGAAATTACACATGGATCCCTCTCATCACTTTGTGAAAGTCGCCAAGAATCCCCACCTGTCATCCAGAACTCAGCACAGGAGTCTGTCCATCATCAGAGGCTTGACAGGGCCTGGAATTCCTGCTAAGGGTCTGTGGGTGGTTATTAGAGCCGATACTTGCCCCTCTCAGCATGTTGCAATTCTGCACTTGATGAGCTTTAAGTGCCTTTTATGTATGTATGTTTTTTAATTGACATGGGATTTTCTGATGCTTCGCTCCAATCGAGAGCTGTTGCAGACTGATGAACATGATTTTGAGGATTTATAAAGCCGTAATTATACTGTAGCTCAATCTAAATTGATTTAAGAGAGGCCGTGAAGTTTATAGTTCGCAATTGTTGAGGTTCAAGTATCATTGTCAGATGTGAATTGTTGTCAGATGAGTTTTGTGTGTGTGTGTGTGTGTGTGTGTGTTTTATTTGTAGCATTTATAATACTTGAAGCAGTTGGTCTCCTCAGCAAAGCAACAATACTGGCTTATATGAACGAATAATGCAGAATTAGAGTACACCACTGTACTGTTGGCATGACTGCTTGACTTTATTTGCAATTTATTTAAATATGGATACAGTGTCATATCAATATTAATGTAATGTGCACTAATGAATTCTATACTTAAAGGGATAGTTCACCCAATTTTTTTTAATTCTGTCATTAATTAATCACCCTCATGTCATTCTAAACAATTATTAACATAACTATCAGCGTCCAGAAATGTAGCAAGGAGGTCATTAAAATAATTCATGTGACATCAGGGGTTCAACTGTACTTTTACAAAGCTAGTTCTTACTGTTTAAAACAACACGAAGCTGAGCAAATGAATGACTGAATTTTTGGGTGAATCTCTTTAATAAAAATGAAAGTAAATGGTATTTTATTTCATGTTGACTTTAAATAGTTTTGCGGTCATCATTTTGTATAGGTTGCAGTGAATTGTGTGTTGTGTTTTGTAGAACTGCCGGACGTGTGCTCAATGTGGCATGAGGCCTAACGGCCAGTGGTCATCTAATGGTGTAATGTGTGAAGGATGTCAACAGCAGCATGATTCAGCACTGGTCTGCCTCATCTGTGGGCAGAATCAGGATTCTGGCGGCCCTCTGGACAAACACTCATGCTGCACTTGTAAGAGGTAGGAAATGACCCCTTCAGCTGTGAAAATATCACACATTCACAATTGACCTCTTGCTTTAATGAAACGGTTTCTTCATAATAACAATAGCTCACAGACTTCCATTAAAATGTTGTTTTATTAAGGTAATTTATTGTCATCCTTCAGCAATTGAGTGTTTGGTTTTTGAATGTTGGTTAAATTTAATTGGTTTCTTTGTGTTTGACACAAACTGAGTTAAACCTTGTTGCAAGGGAAAGTAGTTGAAATTGTTTTGATGCATCCTCAGTGGTGTTGCACATATAAAGTGTTTTTTTTTCTAAATACTCCCCTCTTTCAAATCTCCAACCAGAAACGCAAATTGTGGTACAAAAAAATGTTAGACTTTGTCCAGACTCCAAAATCAAAGGCCATCTTTGAAACACCTATCAGTCATCAAGTGTTGCTCCTATCTCTTTGAACGAGGAATTTTCCAGAATTGTTTGCAAAACTTTACGATTAAATTTCATGTTTAAAATCCCAAATAAAATCTCATAATAACTGTATAATAAATGTTGATTATTTTTCTCAAATTGTGTTAAAGCATATTTCTTGGGCTAGACCAGCCAGTGCACATGCGCAGTCCTAAACGCACATCTCAGAGCGTTGACTATTTCTATAGCAACCTGGACTTCTAACGGCAGCTGCAGTTGTGCTACCAATTAGCGATTGGCTCTTTTGCTCAGAAGGCAGGGCTTTGTGTGATAGAGCGGCCATATTGAGCTTTGTGTTTTTCCCCATTCAAAATAATACGAGTGACACATCTTGGGTATTCTATAGTCTTCGCCAGAGTCTAGGTTAGAACCGCAAAGCTAGTTTTGCGAACAATATCTGTGCTTAAATAAAGATTTTTTTTTTTATCATGCGCTATGCATTTCTACTTTATTTCCAGAACATTTCATTTGTATATGGAAATTCCTCTTTTTACAGGTTAACTATTAGGTTTAGGCAAAAGTGATTGATGATTGTTGTTTGTTTCTCTATCAGATGGGTTCATGTGGACTGTGAGAGGCGGGAGGGTGCTGACCCTGACACCCAGGTGCAAGATGGGTACACCTGCAGAGTGTGTAAGCAGGTAGAGGAGGAGAGCAGGCACAATCAGCCTGTCAGCAGCCAGGAGGCTTTGTTCACTGACCCAGAGCCAGCCGAGGGTGAGTTTACGTCTTACAGCACTTGATACTCTTCTGGTTGGGTTGTTATCCATACAGTCAGTAGTGTTGTAGAGTTCTGGATGCGGACATACCGCTCACCACAAAGACTCTGTTTACACCTGCATTTGTGTCCAGTCATCCAATCAGAGGTGGTCAGCTGAGACCAATTGTAGTTTACACCTGGCATTACCCTGCATATCAAAAATTTAAGAGTAGATCGTAATTAGTACTAAGTTTTATCTCAAGGAAATTAAAATATTTACACAATATACATTATGGGGTTATGTTTATTTTTCTTGATATTATTTATCTGATCAAATTTGCAGCTTTATATAGTGCTTGATCAAAACAATCAGCATAAATTTAATGCACAAACACACCTTGGTAAATTAAATTTTTTTATTGTGTTCTCCTAATTTGTGTGTTTAGCATAGCATTCAGAAATTTCTTTCTTTAAGGAATCTAGAGATTATTTTATTATTTTTTTATTACTATTATCATATAATTACATTTTAATATTTGAATAATAAAGTTATAATTTTTAATAAACATTTTAAATATAAAAAAGTTCTTCCATGAAAGAAGTATATTTAAGAGGTCAAATGTTTAAAAATCAACTCTCGTAAGGAGTTTTTAGGCTAGTTTATTTTGCTGTTTATTCTATCGACTGGTGTTCTGTGTGTGCCACTTGTAAGGTCCTGTAGATTGGTTCTTGTGATGTTAAGCACTCTTCATTGCTGATACAGAGACTGTTGCATTGAGTGTGACAAAGATGTGAGGTATGAGCCTCTCTGCTGTCACTGATTGTAATTACAGTGTGTTTGTCAGTTCAGCCAGAGACCTGTGCGTGTGAGCAGGTCGAGAAACACCGCTGCACATCTTAATGCATCTTTTAAAACTTGCCTTAAATGAGCGTTTTTTTTGTCATGTACACATTCTCCCTCTCTAGTACAGTTAAAGTCATGAAATAAAAATGACCCTGTTTACATTTTTGTTTCTCTTTGTAATCTTGACTATCCACCAATCCCTCTCATTTTCTCATATCAATTTTTCATTCTGTTTCACCTGACAATATGTCAGGTTATAAATAAGTCGTTTTGCAGATGCCATTTCATGTGGACTTTTTGGCCAGTTTTTGAGTCCTCCAATGAGAATGGAGTAAGACATTTTTTTTCTTTTTGTTGCATACTACAAAGCTCTCTAAAACTGCAACCAAAGACAGAAACTAATCACGTCCCAGCTAAAAGCAAATCTTATTTTCTTTGGGCCCTTTATTAGGAATTGTAATAAGAATGGACTCTTCCTGTAGCCTGATGGCTACGAGATGAATTTCCCATGTGCCTCTGCAGTGGTTACAACTGCACCTTATTACCAGTGATTTTTTTTTTTTCCTTCCTGTGGGCCTGTGGTGGGGAGTTGATATATGTTGGCATGTGGTTGGCAGAAAAGGATACAATCAGACCCGGCTGTAAGGGCTCTTTGTAAAGGCATTCATGCCAGCAGCAATGCACTGGGCCACTGCCAGCAGCTAGAGGAAGCAATCATCCCATTGTTGGGCCCCCAAGAGAGATGGCTCTAATCAAGACAGAGACGCCCACCTGTTAACCAACCCTACCACACCCCCGCTTCCTGATAAACACACACTGAGTGTACACATGCACACGTACGTACTAGGTTTTGTCACGACACCAGAATTTTCATAGCTTTCCATTTCTTCACGAGTTCTCAGTATCAATTATTACCACAGCACAGACTTGAACTAAGTAATTTGAAAAGAACTGTTAAATTTATATATTTTTAAAAAAAGATTAAATACATTGTTGTTGAGGTTTTTTTTTTAATTTTTAGTACCAAGTGATTCTCAGTGAAATAAACATTGGTGTAATAATAATAAAGAGATAATTATGCAACACTAAAATAAAAAAGCAAAAACAAAGTGAATGATAAAGGCCGAGCAAGAAATGCAGTCGCTCACTAGCTTTAATCACTCTATAAACAAGCTATTTATTTCTACTTTTCCTGGATATTATAATTATTTTACTCCACATAATAGGTTTTTTGAACATGTTCACACCACTGGGCTTTACATATCGGTGAATTGAGTTAAGGTAGATTGTGGGGCATTTCTGTCATGGACAGATGCATTTGGAAATACACAAGTTGAAACGCTAACAAATTCAAGAACACTGAGATGAGAGACCGTTCTGGATTCATCTTTTGTTTGTTCGTTGAAGTTTTATACACAAGCAGAGGATCTAGGGAAGTGACCAAAATGTGCAGATTGTATGGGTTTGCCAGCTTTCTTCACAGTGCAATAAAAAAGGGGATTAAACATCTTTCCATACTGAAATTCTGTTGCACTGGTGAAATGCAGATAGTTGTGTCAGATGCTTTAACAGCTGTTTATTCAAAGTTTATCACACCAATTTTTTATTATTTAATTTTTTTTTTGTTTGAACAAGACATATATCAGATGTTGATGATTTGCCATGTTACTTAAATGTGAGTTTGGCAAAGTTTTTTTGTTTGTTTCGTTTTGTTTTTTGCACATAAGCAAGAAAATATTTAGTCTTAAATTGCTTACTGCTTAATATTAATATAGCATGTTGTTAGCAAAACCAAAAGTGGAGAAACACACCAGAACCATGAGCAATTGGATCATTCGTAACAATTTAAAATGCATGAATGTGGCCATTGGACTTCTGACAGACAGTGACATCACTGTACTTCCCAGAAACAGTTTATGATGCTTCATTTACTTGAAGTAAACATTGATCCATCAACTAATTGGGTACTTTTGTGGATGACTAGTTGACTAGTAAAAAGGAGTTATCTTGTTGGCTCTAGTGTTGTTTAGAAATTGAAGTAACAGTACTTTTGACATCTTTAGTACCTTATTGGTAGGTAATTATAGAACCTCTTTAGTCTAATGACAAAATGTTAGAGGGAGTATTTTCCCAACGGTGCAGTAATTTGACTCCACAACCAATCTAAAGTCTTTTTGTTGCCATGGATGCGTGATGCCATCAGTGATTCATCCTGACACGGCTGAAAAGAACCACAGTCACGCTTACTCACATGACCCAGTGCACAAACAACACAATCACCTGAGCACAGATGGCTGATTGTAGCTGCTGCGTAGCTGCTTTGAGATCTGCTTCTTTCATGATGTTATGAAGTGTTAATCTGTTAGGCTGGAGGCTAGAGCCCGTCTGATGTCATACCCACATTGGGAATGGTAAATCCTTTAAGTTCATCTGATTTGCTCTCAGACAGCGTGCAATGCTACCAGGTGACACTGTCAGGTGAGTATTGATGAGTGAAGTCAGAGAGAGGGCTTATGGGAGTTTGCAGAGCCAGAGGCGTACCCGATCAGCAATAATAGGTGTTTGAAACCCAGCATCAGTGTGCAGAATCAGCCAGACAGCAGACTTGCTATGCTCTCTGGAGTACGAATATGTTGGTATCCTGTTTTAATCTCCTCTTCTTTGTCTATCCAGTCGGACTGTAGTCATTGCGCATCAATGCCTTGTGACCTCAGCAGCCTTTCCTCTTGTTTGAACTCTGCATGTCCACTGAGGTACCCCGAGGCTTGTTTACATGCTGTCTCTACTGGGCAGCTCAACTAGTCTTGAACCTCTGTCTTTCCCCAGTGGCGAAATGCACTTTTTTTTGAGGATCACACTATATATAACTTTTTAAACATTTCTGATTTTGTATGTTTTAATGGGCCTCAATTAGCGGTGAAACTCACACTTGAAGAAATCTAAAACAAATTTCTAAATATGTGAATCCTTGGCCATTATCCAGGCCTTCATCAGACATATGCCCAAGCCGTAAAGGAATAATTCATGCAAAAATTATAATTATTTTAATTACTTTGAAGCTCCATAAATTGGATTATTTAATCGCATGTACTGTGTCGTAAAACTAACCTATAGGCCTTTGGGGGGTTATCACATGTCCTTTGAAGCAGATTGATAGGTTATTGTAACAATCATTTTTTTATATTTTTGTAATAAAAATGATGACCTAAATAACATGAACTGTGTTCGTCTGAAAGAAGAAAGTCATATACACCTAGGGCGGCTTGTGGGGAAGTAAAATATGCTGTATTTAAAATTTTTGGGTGAACTGTTCCTTTAATCAGACTTTTTAACCAATAAAGTTCTTGAAGAGTGAGTGTTGCACCTTTTTTAATTGGAATATATTTTTGATTTTTGGTTGCACCTTCTCTTTTGTTGGTAGAGCGCCTCTTTACAGTATATATAAAAAAAGAAATATTAATACCATGTTTTTACAATGCATATTATATTGTAAATATAATCCATCGCCTGCTACTATCTTGGTTGACAATCTAAGTAGTGCACCTTAATGCTGGTTGCCACCTCCCAAAAAAACAACAACAACAACTGTAGACTATAAACTGTAAACAACTACTCTATACAAAATCATGCCAGAGATGATATGACAGATGAAAGTGAAATCCTCCACTTGCACCACAGAAATGTTAGCTTGCCAATGTGGGAGTTTTCTGAGGTCTGTAAAAAAATACAATTCTAAAAAAAATTTAAGTCAATTTAATTAAAAAAAATTGTAATCAAACTGATAATTTTAACAATACAGTTTGTCATAGAAGACATGGTGATTTACATGTGCATCTATGTAGGTATGTGTAGATGCAAGTATTTATTGTAGCGTTCATTGTAGCACAGCAGTCTGGGGGAGGGGAAGATATTCTGTAGACCGTGACTTGTCCGCCTGGGTTAAAAATAGCTAGGAGCTCTAAACCATTGAGGCTTTCATCTTCCCTGTGCTGCTAGTGGATTGTAAGTGTAGAGACATTATCAGGACACCGCAACCAACCTAACTTCAGCTCTCTGAATGATGGCTGTTCATGAGTCTTTGATGGTTCTATAGTTTCTTAGACCCCAGGTTAGATTCAGGTTAGATTAATGATGTTTTATTGGCATGATATATGGAGTTTACATTGCCAATGTATTAAAGGTGGTCATACAAAATAGGATTTCCTTGCTCTTTAAAATAAAATTGATATGCTGTGCAATACAATTTTATATCATTCACTTTAATCTCTTCCCCAAGCAATTAACTGAAGCTAAGTTATCAAAAGGATTTATTACAAATTGTCAATGCCATTAGCATTTACACATCAACACCTATTTTTAAATGTTTTCTGACTGGCTAAAGTAAAGCATCCCATGTTCATATATAATATATATTATATTATATTATATTTGATCATGTGATGCTTTACTTTGTGCATGTGGGTTCTCATTTATCCTACAGCCTATCAATTTTGGTTTGTTGTTGCAGAAATTCTTTTTTCTAAATTTGAAATTCTGCGTATGTATGGCATTTGAAAATTGTTTGTTTTTGTTCTAGCAGTTGTTTTGAAGTCTTGCCTATGAGTGATTAAAAAAAAGTGCAGAGGCTTGTGTTTGTTTGAGACCATCTCAGCAGTGTCTAACAAGAGCAGGGCTCGTAAATATGTTGTCATGGTGATGCCAGGCACAATGGGCTGCAGTGGCAGCTGAAGTATTCCTGTTCCCTGTTCAGAGTGAGGGAAGCATAAATGTATGGTGGAGGAGGAGGCAAATAGAACACTGTTGAATTCGATATATATACTGTGGATATAGAAAAAATCTGATTAATGATAGTATAATTTTTTTAGTTGCTGTTCATTTTTTTGATCAGTCATGCTATGTTGATTGGGACCAATTTAGTATTGCAAAATAGTTATGATAAAGCAAAGCAGTTCAAATCTCACGTGTGAGTGATCAGTTTGAATATAGCTCTATTATTAAAGCTATTAAAACTGAAAATCTCTCAAGATCTCTCAAGGTTTTTTTTTTTTTTTAATAGTTATAGAAACCTCAGGATATGAATGGTATCTAAATTGTTGCTGGTTTGATTGTGCCTTTTGAGTAATGCACTTCCCAGGTTGCTCCAGGGTCGTTGAACATGTAATAAGTTAGCGGTGCCATTCTGTGGCATAAGTCACGTAAAAGTCTCAGAAAAGTATTGTAACCATATTTGTGTGAAAAGACCTGCTGTTACATTATTTCGAGCAGTTTACTAACTGTTGGTCCAGTGTTCTGTGTGTCAGATTCTTTGGAGCATGTTGCGATGCAGTTTGAGCAAAGATAATTGGAGTTCTGACAACCAAACACAAGCACTTTATTTTAATTCAGAAAAACAGTGAATCAGTGACAATAGGTTCCATGATGAAGACAATTTTCAGCAAAAATTTAATGTGAATCTACACATTTTTTTTTTTTCTCAACCCTTTCTCCTCCAGATGTCTTCATGGCTGTTGAGGAAGTAAATGAAGCTGAGGAGGAAGTGGCGTTAAAGCCAGAGGCCAGAACTAGTCCACTTCCTACTGTGCCAGAAAAGTTCCTGTCATGTAAGTTTTTTATTTTTATTTTAGTCAGATCATATCTACACAGCAAAGTGTTTTTAGCCACACACTACAGTGTTTGTTTTTTTTTTTTTGTTTTTTTTGTGCAGCTGCTGAACCTGCCCAGGAGATCCAGGTTACTGTCACTCTGACAGAGGGTTCCGAGCCTCCTCCTTGCACCTCCACTTTAGTGGGTGTACCCTCCCTCTCCTTTCAGGCCACGTCCACTACTGAAGACCATAACCCGGAGCACAGTCTTATTGGTGCTTTGGAAATGGGGAAGGAAACTGAGGATAAGCTGCCTGATAATACAGAGGATGAACCTGAAGCAGATGTTTCAAAAGCTCTTCCTGCTTTGCCAACCAAAGAAACTTCCCCCAAACACTCTCAAGCACAAGAGGAAGAACCCATGGATGTCTGTCCCTCAGACGCCTCCAGTAAGAAGGATAAAAGTATGGCAGATGTCCCTGAAACCCAGAGTGTTGTTGAGGAAATTGAACATGGACAGAAGGAAGACAAACAAGAGCACGAAGAGGAGAAGGGAGAAGATCCTGAGGTCTCTTGTGTTTTACCTGAGCCTGATAGTGTCCCACAGGTTGCAGAATGCAGTCCTACTGTGGAAATGGACACTACACCTGTCAGTGACCACAGTTTCTCCAGTTTCAGCTCTCCCATTGAGGATAAGAGCCTCGTCTTGAAGCATTCCCCGGGACTGTCCTCTGAGGGCTCAACCAAGTTGACCCAGTCCCCATTTTCCACTGAAGCCTCACCAAGAGAGATGTCTCAAAGCCAGACACCAACCCATGGCTTGAATCTTTCTGGATACAGCCCCAGTGTTTCTAACACCACCTTCTTCCCTCTTACACCCAAGATAGGTATGGGAAAGCCAGCCATCTCGAAGAGGAAGTTCTCTCCAGGAAGGCCTAGGGTAAAGCAGGTAAAACTCCTGGTTTTTGGCCTTTCTTTCTTGCTTCTTGGCTCCTTTTTTTTTTTTTTTCTCTGTCTCTTTAGGACACTGATTCTGTCTATGATCCACAGTTTTCAGCCACACAGTAATTACTCCTTTGCTCTCCATGTTCCTTCGTCACATTGATTAGTGCCAGAGCGTAGCGTGTATTAATTAACATGGAAAGGCTCTTACTGTGCTCTCGCTGGCTCAGTCTCTGCTTCACTCACTCATTCTTTTTCCCGCTCTCTCTCTTGCCTCCCTATTCCCCCACTGCCCTTCTCAAATACATCACTCACAGTATCCTGGGAGAGAGGGGGCTGGGAGTTGGCTCTAGAGCCAGGGGTTTATGCTAGTGGAACATAAAGGAGTCTTTTTGGAGGTGTGTAATTCGGATAACTGCTCACTGAGCTGGAAAGCACAGCACAAACCAATTTCCCCTTTGAGCTCTGGAGCAGGGAGGATGCTGAGAACTCCTTTTTAGGGCCTTCTAACTTGTCATAAATCTAAATTAATCCTGGCATCGCAGTGTCTTTGTGCCCAGTAGAGTAAACTTCAAAGTACAATTAATCTAAGCATTCTTCGAAACAAAGATTAGTGTGTGTTAGTTCCCGCTGATGCAAACCTTGGCATTTCACTTTGGGAATGCTTTCAGTATCAGTGATCTGATTGGCACATCATACCACAGTTCCCATTGGGGCTTAGTCCATATTTCATCTATGTGAGTACGCAAATCAGATGTGAATGCTAGCGATGCCAAGCATAAGAGTAAGTTCACCCAGGACTAAGTAATCTGTTATCAGTTACTTACTTTATCCGAACCCTTAAGACACAAATAAAATATTTTTAATGAAAAATTTATTTTAAAGGAAGAAAGATTTCTGTCTCTTCATTTGAAAATCAGCTATGACTATGATGTTTCAAAGTGTTCATAAAGACAGAATTTCAGTGTTTTACTATCTCTTTATATGATGAGCAGATACTGTTTAGACCGTTTGGACCATGTTAAATATGCTAAAAGATCATTTGTGCTTACTTGGCAGTTGAGAACCAATGATATTTTTTTTTCTCGCAGCTTTATTTGTTGTGGCTGAAGCTAGCATGTTTGTGTCTCCGCAAAAACCAACAAGGTTTATTTCTTGCGTGTCTTGCAGGTTTGAGGTTTTCACCGTTTGAACTCTATGTATATGTAAAGCCTAAATGAAATCTCTTCTGCGAAAAATGTGAATTAAATAACTTGATTCATATTGATATTAAAAATACCTTACTTTGTATTGTTTGTATCTGAAAGGCAATCGAAAGTAGTGATGTGGGTTTTTTTTATGTGCTGTAAGCATTTACAGCTGTTCCAGTGAACTCGGTATCAGCAAAACCTGACAAAATCTTTCACAGTGAAAGAACGTTACTGATCGACTAAAACCTGATTCTCTTTTTGTTCTTTATACGGTATAGGTTCGTAACAAAGTCTAATATAGTATGTCAGAACATCTGATTCAGTGATATCTGTCAGGTATTAGGGATATTTTTTTTTGTTTTTCAAATAGCTGGCTATAAACCTATTTAACAAAACATGCTTAGCAGTTGCATTTGGATATACTTCATTTTTGTAAAATCAAATGAATATGAAGAGTGTATGTGTGTCTATATATGCTAGTTTCTATGGCTCTGGTCGCTTTTCTCTCTGGAGTATGCGCCATCTGGGCACAGTGTAATTTGAAGGGTGGGCAGCTGTCATTGGCTCCAACTGAGATTTCCGGTTTGGTGTGTAAAAATGCCTTCATGAGTATGTGCACGCCCCTGTGTTATTCTGTGTGTGCGTATGAGAGAGCAAGATTTCGTTTTGTTGTGCAAATGAGCTTCTAGCGTTTCATCGTTTTCTTGAAGTAACTCCCGCTGATTCTCTTCAGAGACGATCAGGCATGCCTTACGCTCTGAATTTTGTAGAACTTTCCAAGTCCTATAGGTATTATCTTGAGTTTTCATTCGGAAATATGTATCTCTTGGCTGAAAAAGATTTCATATTACCACATATGTCTTAGTAAAGTGTCTCTTGGGCACCTACCATATAAGCTTAAAGTGTTCCAGCTCTCCATTTATTTTACATTTGTACTTGTTTATTTTGTAATGTTTATTTTGAAAAGACTCACTGATGGAAATTAAGTATGAAGACATGCTTCTTCCTTAGCACACTCTTACTGAGCTAACATTGCATGGCTGTCAATAAGCAATTAATGAATCACCAATACCAACTCCATTTTTCTTATTGTCATTACTACTATTTTTTGTTTTTTGTTTTTTTTGTTTTTTCACGGGCATGTTGGCATGATATTTGTTTCTCAGTTGCCTCCCTCCACTCCATACTTTAATGAGAGTTTTTCTTTCTTTCTTTCTTTCTTTCTTTCTTTCTTTCTTTCTTTCTTTCTTTCTTTCTTTCTTTCTTTTTCTTTATTATATGTATTCTTTGTTATAACAGTGTTTAGGTCTTGTGCCTAAAGAATTTAAGCACTTTTGTTTTATTGGGAAGCAATGTTCTGAGTTCAATGCAAGTTATGATCTATCTACATTAAAAAAAAAAAATGCAGAAAATAATGTAAAGATTTTGAAATGATGGAAAAGAGTGCCGTCATTGGCCAGGATTTTAAGGCTATTTTTAAAATCTTTGCAATATTATGAAACAATATTATTTTGCCATGTAATCAATAGCATATGACACTGTTGTCCACAGATACTAAGTTGTATTGGATCTCAGACATGCATTTAAAGTAGTGGTTTGGGACAAAACGATACATGACAGAGAAAAAAGGCAACAACCCGTGGCTGGTATTTATTATTTATAATTTAGAAATAATTTTAATTTTGTAAAACAAAAAAGGCCTTGCGGTGATTGTGTTATGCATTGTAATTACACTGACTAACCCTCATTAGCTCGTTAAACAAGCTAAATGCTCCCCATGACGCATTGTGCTTTATGAAATTCTCTATTTACCTCAAAGAGCTGCTTGTTGTCATGCTGACACGATCACGCTTGTTTAGTACAAACAAATAAACAAGGTTGTTTCCATGGAGGCATAATGACACTTTATATGTGGATCCTCATGTTTTGTTTTTTTGGGGGGGGGTTTTGTCTGTTTGTAAGGGAATTTAGCAGACATTCCTTCAAATTGGAACTCGCTCAAAGCAAATACTCATAATTGCTTTTCTTAAAACGGATATTTTATTCTGTATAATTCTGTCATGTTTCAGGAGTTTGTCCCAAATGTAATATCTCACTGTATTGGCTTGATATGATGCATTTGTGTAGAAATATTGCATTCATCTGACATGCTGTGTTGTTCTTGCTGGATTCACATTTATGTTGCTGCATTTTGTCACCCCTCATCTTCCCCTCATCACCAATACCCCTCCCCCTTTCCGTCTCTTCTTCGCCGCTTTACCTCAGGGTGCATGGAGTAACCGTAGCGCAATGAGTTCGCCCTCTTGGTCTCCAGAGCGCTCGGACGCCTGGGACAGCCCTAAGACCAGGCCGATGCACGGGCTGCCCATCTGGACCATGAGATTGGTAAATGAGGGGAGGGTGTTGAAGGGTTTTTAAGGTGGGTGTGTGTCGTAAAGCAGCACCTGGTTTAGTCTAGAAAGAAAATTCAAAAATGGTAAAGGAATTATGGGTGAAAAACACAAGTGAGTATGACTCTGTGGTGGTTGTTGCTCAAAAAACGTATGTTTGTTACTAATGTAGAATTCAGGCCTTCATAATATGTGACTATAAAGATCATGAGGGTAAAACGTGTCATGCTTCTGACATTATGAATTTTAATTTTTTACTATTTTAACCTGACATACTGTCTCAAAAACATAATGACTGTGGCATAATGAGATGCAACACCCTAGCACAAAGGCTTTTATTTGATCCATATTATATGATTAAAAAAAGGTTACTGGTATTTGGAATCAGGGATGCATTGAACGAGGACTGTAATAATGTACGCAGTTGACTATAAATGTTCCCCCAATCATGATTCATCACCTATTATTATTACTAAAAAAAAAACTAAAAACTTTTCGTAATCATATGCTGACATAAAGCAAGGCCATGCGACCAGGTTTATCCAGTAACCAATCCCCTTTATAATTCACTGATGTTTTGATAGACAAATACAAGCTTCATTCCTCATTTTTTTATTACTGGATATTAAAGATGAAATACATAACAATACAAAGGTCAATGCTTTTGTTTAATTGTTTTATGTTTTCATCATGTTCACATTGTATATTAATATAATTAATATTTCATATGATAGCATGTTCATTAAAAAAAAAACTGCACATATCTACAAATGCATGTGCACGAGACTCGAGAATTGCATCCTTCCCATTGCAGCAGTATCTCGTCAGAATTGCTGTTCTTCTCTGGCTGCGCTCGAGCAGATTTAGAGGAGTGCCTTCCTTAACCTTCGTCTATTTTTTCCCTCTCCATAATTCATTTCTGCACAAATTAGACTCAGACTGTAAAGGCGACGGAGTGCGCCAGGCTTCCTTAGGCAATCTCTCTAAATGAAGTTGACGTCTCCTGTCTGAGTAGTGCTGCTTGGCTACAGTGAGGTAATTACCTGGGAGGAAGTGGGAATTGGGCCAGAGCTTCAGCCTCGATGCAAACGCAACGTGACACCTTCAGAAGCAGGGCGAGTTGGCAGAAGCCTGGCCTGAAATGTGATCTGTAAGTCAGTGTAGTGTTCAGGGAGTTGGGCTGAACCTCAGAGGGTCAGGTCTTGGGATGGATGGATGAGTTTGTATCACAAACACAGATGCATCGGGTTTGGTGCCTTCCAGAAAGTTTTCCACCATGTCAAGCTAGGTTATAGGTGGATTCAGGTAATTATTTTTTCTAAACAGCTCAAGCATTTTCAGCGAAAACGGTCAAGCAATAGCAATTTATGTGGATTTCTATGTGTGCTGGACAAAATAGCAAATTTCTGTGTAATTTTTTTTAAGCTTTTTTGTTATATATAATATGTAATAAAAAAGATAAAAAAATGTTTAATGCTTAAAGGGAAAATCAAAATTTGAAATATGAAAAGTCTGTCATTAATGTTGCCTTTATGTTGTTCCAAATCCGTGAGTCCTTTGTTCATCTTCGGAACACACATTAAGATAAATATATTTTTTTTAATGTATTCTGAGAACTCTCTGATCCTCCGCAAGGATACTTACATGATCAAGGCTCAGAGACCTAGCAAGAGATTGATAATTGATAATCCATGTATCTTAATTTATGTTCCAAAGATGAATGAAGATCTTACAGGTTTAGAGTTATTAAAGACAGAATTTTAGATTTTTGGGTGAAGTATCCCTTTAAGAGTAGCTCTTATTTTGTTATGCTATTAACAATATTATTGTCATGATTTAGAGAGAAATTCTATTTCATAATAATCCATAGATGACTTAAATAACTTAACAATAAAATTGTAAATATTTCTTAACTTGAGTGCGATTTAATATTTTTTTCTTCTTAAGTCAGTATTTCTGAGTGATAGTACAGAAACAACAACAAAGCTAATTTCAACAAGAAAATCAAACTTACCACTTTATTGAGGTTTAAATCAGCAATTCCATTATAATACAATGAGCAGGTGCAAAAAAGTGGCCTACTGTCACGGTGTGAAGAAAACTTAATAGCCAGATATGAAGCACAATAATATTATTGTGATATTCCAATGTTGGCTTATGTTATATTGCCAACAAAATATTATTTGATTTAATATCTCCATCGCCCTGTTGGCTATGAGTATTTGCTCACTATTACTGTACATTCACACTCCTAAAGTGGGCCGTAAGAGAAATTAAATAATATCCTTTCTTCCTGTCTCTGTCTGCTAGGGTCGTGGATCTGGCTTTCCTGGAAGGCGGCGACCCAGGGGAGCTAACCTGTCTGGGAGAGGTGGCAGAGGACGCTCCAGGCTAAAGACGGAGAGCAGCCCTGTGGTGACCCCTGGGGTATGAAGGCCCCACCTCTACAAGCATAAATAAAACAGCGCTCAGATGTGCTTAATGTTCACATTAAAGCCTGAGAAATGCACTCACGCTCAACAGAGCTTCAGCAGCAGTTCCCGGCCCAAATGGCCTTTTCAAAATAGCAAATGCTGACATTTCCCCCAACACAAACGACTTGGGATGGGGGAGATTGAGCCAGCATGTACTTGGCTGCCAATATGATAAAATAAGCAATTTTCTGCAACCATCCTGTAGGTTACACGCACAATGAAGATGTTGTCTTAACTTTGTCACAGTAATGTACAGTAATCTAACGGTCTCGTTAGAGTCTAATGCCACAGTAAATTGTCATGTAAAGGCATGTTTGTGAGAATTTGGGTGAATTTTCACTATAACAAGCTTTAAATTTACACTATCCATACCTATAAAGCCCATTACACCAGCTAAACAAAGCTGCTTTACTTTTCCTCCATTTGTGAGTTGAATACATTGAGCATATTTTTTTAATTTAGAGGATATTAACACATAATGAATAATAATATGGCCCTGCACTGGAGAACCAAATCTGCAAGCAAGGCCTATTTTTACAGTGCATTGCAAGCTTAAAGGGATAGTTCACCCAGAAATTAAAACTGTCATCAATTACTTACCTTCTTCTTGTTCCAAATCCATAACGCTGTTTCTCATCTTCAAAACACAAAGATATTTCTGTTTAACCCTGAGAGATGTCTGTCCATTTTCACCAGCTCCTCCAAGAAGCAATTTTTTTATTTCCTTTAATCATTTTTTGAAGTGTTCTGTGTATAATGTTGATCATTGTTTATGTGTGAAAAGAAATCTCTCAAGTTTTGGAGAAAATGTCAATATTTTGTTTTATGTTTTATTTAAGTTTTATGGTCTTGCGAGTGATTATAATTAAGTATGTGTCCCTTTAAGAGAAGCTGTGCCCATTGTATGCAATGGTTAAAAACTACTATTCAAATAGCCTAACATCAATTAGAAAAAAGGTGTTGTCCATTACTGTTTTTAATGCTAAATATATATTTTTTTATCTAACATTTTCACTTGCATGATTCCATTGAAAAATTATATCATTTGACAAATAGTATAGTAGTATGTTATAAACAGCTAAACATGATCTGAGCTAATATAAAAAATGTTATGTGCTCCGTTACAGGTGAGCTTAATGGATTCTCCTTATGTGGTAAAAGAAGAGGAGGAGAACTCCATGCACAACACTGTTGTTCTGTTCTCCACATCGGACTCTTTCACACTTAAACAAGTTAGTATATGAGTTCAGTCAAAATTGAAAAAAAAAAAACTCATCAGAAACATGACCCTGCTAAAATGTGAGCCTTAGATTCAATTGGTATTTGCATGGGTGTAAGAATTACCTTCACTGGTGGATGTCTGCTCTCTCTCATGCCTTCAGGACATGTGTGTGGTGTGTGGAAGCTTCGGTCAGGGTGCTGAGGGCAGACTGTTGGCCTGCTCCCAATGTGGCCAGTGCTACCACCCCTTCTGTGTCAACATTAAGGTAAGACCCCCAAACCCCCACCCCAATCAGTCACACCTGACCCCATTCACTAGCACCATTCATAAGATGTAATGGTGTGAATTATGAGCTGCTTTTATCTGGAGTGAACGTTAATGGTGTGTGAGATAAGTGTGACAGGTCAGTGTGTGAGAGGACCTGGATGAAAGCAGCCCGAGGGTAATGAGTAAAATGTTAAGAGGATTATGAAGCACACTATAAAGGCCGTGTCTTATGTTGATAGAGTAAAGCAGAGATTTTTATCATGTGAAGACAGCAATGACAGAAGAATACATCAGGGTGCTTTCGGTATCTCGCAGCGCTTTGAGATATGCCAAGTAGAGCAACTTCCTGATCTTCATTTAATATAAGAAGCCCAGATGGATTCTACTGATTTCTTTTTTTTTGCAAGGTTCTGAAATCTGCTGAGATTAATGTGAAGTTCTACACACACAGATTGAGTGTGGGCCTGATTAAGGACAATTAAAGTAATAAACCTCAAGTGGTGGTGCATTAACGTGATTGTTGGTCGTGGAGAGTGGCTTATTAAGTGTCTAAAATGGCAGCTACAGCGTTATGATAAATACACTAGGGTTCTATAAATGTATTCATATTGCACTTTTAAACGAGCGTAATTATTTATTTATTTATTTGTTTTTTAAGATTTTCCCTACCAAAGAAGCAATGCAATTAACTGATTGAATAATTAAATTTTTTAATCGCTGTTTTTGGCCTAATTTTATTTTTTTTTGTCCCCTTGAATCCGTGTCACCTGAGAGAACATGTACCACTTGTTGGGAATCTATAATGCAGTTCATTAGCTAATCTGCAGGCTGTTTAAGGTTGCCAAGCAACATACAGTTATTCTTTGTCTGTTCTTTTGTTAATGAATATAGAATTCAGCTGATGGATATTCACAAGTGCAGATGTATCAGCTATTTTACAACAGCTTGGAAATATGTACTTATAAATGTGCACAACGTAAATATATGCGTATATGTGTACATTTGTGTGTGTAAAAAACAAACAAAAAAAAAATATATA
>NC_056722.1:12674847-12679930 GCF_018831695.1 Puntigrus tetrazona | reverse complement strand
TATATATATACATATATATATATTAGTGTGTGTAAAAATAAATCTAGTATCCAACAGCCAAATGTCATCACCAGGTGTCATGCATTCTAATGTCTAAGCCCAGCACCTGTGAAAGAGCTGTCTGCCTCTCATTCAGTCATCCATTGGTCTGTGCAAGCAGCTGACTATTAACAGTCACAGCTGCTGAAGATAATTGTTCTTATCCTAGATAACAGAGCAATGACATTTATTTAAAGATAATTGATAAAAATTCTGCTATTAGTTCACCCTTATATTGTTATAAATCCATTTTTCCATATAATACAAGAGATAAATCTTGAAAAGGTCGAAGATGTATACTGTAAAGCTACAAAAGCTATAAAAAGCAGTACATACAAATAGTGTGCGATATTGTTGTAATTGTTTAGTTGTTAAGTGAACAGACTGGAATTCTAAGTCCTTAGATGCCATTGGTTCTTGCAGTGTTTCAAATTTTTCATTGTCAGACATGGTGCAACACATGTACTATGCTGAAATGTATGCGTGTGTGAATGAAATTTAAGGCTGTAGTAATTGAGTAACAACTTAAAGGCTTAGTTCATGCAAAGATTTATTTAGTTACCCTCATGTCTTTCTAATCCCAAAAGTCTTGTTTATCTTTGAAACACAAATGATATTTGAGATAAAGATTTTGGTCCTCTGTTTGAAAATCCGCACAACCAAAACTTTGAGCTTCAACAAATTTGAAAAGGCACTGTACAAGAAAAATCTCAACTGTACAAACCTCATCAGTTCTCATGCCAAGCTAGTACAGTTAAACTTCTGTTTTGATGTGCTCCATTTAAGTGCATTGATCAATGTGCATACAAATCCTTAATAAATGTGCTCATTGTGTAAAAAAAATGTATCTCTTCAGCAGAATATGAATTAAACTGCTTGATTGATATGGATTATTTTGAAGGTTTGATTTTGTGGACTTTTAATGGAGGCACGGAAATCTCTCAGATATTTCATTTATTTGGATATTTGAACTAACCTAATAATGAGGACTGTGAACTTACCCGATGAGTTATTGACTATTTTCACCGTGCGCTTTTAGAGTTTGACAGCCCCTTTGACAGTTACTGTGTATAAAGAAGCATACAATGAGTAACTCAAGAAGCACTAAAAAGTCATATGTGGATTCATTTTTATTTGAACTATTGTGTTCAAACTGACACTCTGCTTGTTCAAATTGGGTTATCAGATTGTCCTGTCAAGCATTTCAGGAATTTTTCCTTCATTAATATGCATCAAATGTCCCTTTTCCCCATTGGAGTACAAACCCAAAGGTGCTAGTGAACAACAGATAGATACATTTGTTAGTACAGGAAGATGTGGTTGGATTGATTTATCACCACCCACATACATTGATGCCAACAAATCCTTCTGACAAATACCTCTGACTCCAGAGAAATCTTATGACTGTTCTTTGTGTTTCTTATATCCATCCAGATTACAGCCTGCTAAATATATAACCCTACATTGCCATTTCAACTAGTGCTTGACCTGTGTACTTTGACCTCAAGTGTGTATGTGTGTCTGTTATAGATCACAAAAGTGGTGTTGAGTAAAGGCTGGCGCTGTCTGGAGTGCACAGTGTGTGAGGCATGTGGGCAGGCCACTGACCCCGGGCGCTTGCTTCTCTGTGATGACTGTGACATTAGCTACCACACATACTGTCTGGACCCACCACTGCAGAATGTACCCAAAGGCAGCTGGAAGTGCAAGTGGTATGTATACACACACACACACACACACACACACACAAACAGAAGTCTTCACTAAAATTAGATGCAGCTTTGAACTGTAGCCCAGTTTTTACTTTCATAGTTTTGTCTTCACATTTGTTTTGTTTTTTTTAACCATCAAGATTATTTGTAAGCCCACATTAATATATAGTTTTTCTTGCATGTATTAGATGAATGTGACCTGTTAGTTTGAATATGAATATTTGAGAGTGAGCTTTGTTTATGGAGCTACAATAGCTTCAGAATTTATATTTGAAAAATATGATTCACAAGTCTTTCTACTTTGATTCAAGAACAATGAATGAATGAATGAATAACAATAATATGTTAATGATGACTGGTAGTCGGTCTTAAAATAGGCACATAAAAATCCAGCGAACATTCTCGAACATGTAGATTTGATTTCAAAAGCAGATCTACTTCATATTTATTGTTCTTGAGTATATGTTGACTTCATATTTGAGAGATACTGTGAAAGGGCACATTTTCCTTTAATATCAAGCTGAATTTTGAATTGTTCCTCATAGAAATTCTGTATGAACACTTGTAATATAGTGCATTAGTCATGTTCGTGTGGAAAATTTACTTAGTTGTCCTTAACACAAAAACTTGTTTCTAATCATCCCCTTAGTTTCTTTACGCAAAATGCAGTTTTAAGTCTTTCTCTTGATTTTGAGGTGAAATATAACCTTTATTATATAACATGCCATGCCAGTTTCTGTCATTTAAATCTCACTAGCGCTATTTCTCTCTCTTTTTTTTTTTTTTTTTTTTTNAGCTGTTTTCAAACCAGATCGAAAGGGATTTCCTACATATTTGCTGTAATGTCACATGTAATCCTCATTCAAACAGAGCCGGGTTTGCTTTGCATTGTGACGCATTCATTCTGAGCTTTACACGGATTGGAGCCATTTAAATATTTATTTTTAAGGCTGTGCAGTCAGTGCTAAGCCTGTGCAAACAAGAGGCGTGTCCATTCGCAGAAAGGCCACAAAATGAGTGTAAAAGGATGGATTTAGACATTTATGATTAAAAGTGCGTGCGCGTCTGGGATAATGTGTATTCGCACATTTGTTATACCGGTGTGTAACTGTGTTGTTCTCCCTCAGGTGTGTATTGTGTACGCAGTGTGGAGCCACATCGCCTGGCCAGCGCTGTGAGTGGCAGAATAACTATACACAATGCGGTCCGTGTGCGAGTCTCACGGTTTGTCCCGTGTGCACACACAGCTACAGAGAGGAAGAGCTCATCCTACAGTGCCGGCAGTGTGACAGGTGGGTGGCACTCCATCATGCCAAATGCCACAACGGCCGAATAAAAAAGTATCCTGGGAAATGGCTCAGCAGTAGATTAGTACATGAATAAACGCAGGTGTTGATGGGGGAGCATGTGATATCTGCTTGCTTTGTGATTTATTCTTAATGGCTGACTGCTTGCGAATGCGGTCTAATCATGACGTTTGGTCTGCAGGTGGGTTCATGCCTCATGTCAGGGGCTGAACTCTGATGAAGAGGTGGAGAGCGCAGCGGATGAGGGCTTTGACTGCTCTCTATGTAGAACACATACCATGTCCACACCTGGTAAGAGCCACAAACGTCTGGAATTTTTACTCACATTTAATCAGTATATGTTTGTAGTTTGGATTGAGTTCGTAAATTGATTTCATGCCTTGATCCGTTTGTGCAAACTTCAAAGAAATAAACAGATTTGATTTGGATATGCCAAAAAATCCGATTTTTGCTGCACGGCTGAACAAAAATGCCATAATCGCAACTTCAGGTGAATGCGCTTCAGGAATAGTCTCTTGTTGATTCCTGTATGATGTGCATATTGATGCCCAATTTTTCTGTAACAGATGGACACTAGAGTGTTTTGGTCAATGAAACTTTGTTCCAGCAAAATGTGGTTCATTAAAAAAAGCAGATGGGCTGAATTTTAAATCAAGCTGCAACCTGTTCATGTGAATTAAGCAGCAGTTAATGTAATCTGCCTTTAATGGCTCCAGACTGTCCTCTTATCAATAAATAACTAAACAAATGACTGTGAATATGCAATGTTAACCTGAAATAAGTCAGGCTTCCGTCTTGCTTGTGTTGTTACAGGTGGCACAGTGGCAAAGCTCGTGGAAATCAGTGAGCCTCCTGCAGTGGTACAGGTTCTTTCGAAAGTCAAGGAAAATGGTATTAATGTTTGCTTTCATTCAACTTTGCTATGTGACAGTTATGTTATATAAATTGCTGAAGTGTCAGGGCGAGAGTCATCTTCACTGTGTTCTGTTCTGTGCCAGAATTCCAGCGGACCTACACTCAGGATGGTGTGTGTCTTACTGAGTCAGGCTTGTGTCAGCTCCAGAGTTTATGTGTCCAGACCGCTCGCCGCAGACGACCTAAACCCAAACTTAAGCTGAAGATCATCAATCAGAACAGTGTGGCTGTGTTGCAGACACCCCCCGACCCCCAGACTGAGCTCTTCAGGGATGGAGACATGGAAGACGGTAGAGGTAAAGAATGTGTTTGTGCTGAAAATTGACATCCTTTTTATTTGTGTTAGTCTATATTTTAAAATTATAATTAACATTAAAACATTGCACACGCCACAGTTAAAATGTAATTTTGTTTTAAAAAAAAACCAATACTGTACCATTACAGCATAAGATTTTGTTTTCTGGTGCCGTTTTTACTTACATTTTATCTTTATATTTTCATTTTTTTTTAATTTTACTTAAAATTTCATTGACTTTGTTGTGTTTGTCATTTTAATAATTTTTTCAGTCTAGATTAAATAAGTTTTGATCTATTTTATTTTCATTTACAGTTCATATTTTTAATAGTGTATATATTTTTTTATATTTTTATTGGAATGTTTTCAGTGCTTTTAGTTTGGGCTAATGTTAATTAACCTAAGTTGAACAGATGTAATTGTTTTGGTTCCACATAGCTTTGTGGTGGTTGTAAATTAGAGATGACAGTCGTCACAGCTGAGATTGAATACAGCATTGATTGAAGATTGAATATCTAGAAAAATCTAGAGGAAAAAAATGATTTGTTGAAAATGTTGAAATCAGAGTGGAGTGACTGGAGAGAGAAATCGACGGAAAGGTGAGCCATGTAATGAATTTGACTTGGAGAGAGAAGAGAGTCTTTGAAAACAGCAGTCAGCAAATTATACCTACCTTGGCATTTCAGTGATCAGAGGCTGGGCGGCTCTAACTGAATTAATGGCCAACCTCTTCAATGTAGTGCCAGTCTGAGAGAGAAGCAGGGGGTAATAGGGAGGAATGGGGACACAAATTTAACCCACTCACTGCCAGGCAT
>NC_056722.1:12673437-12674747 GCF_018831695.1 Puntigrus tetrazona | reverse complement strand
TATTATAATATTAAATATTTCTACACATCAGATATAATCATTTACTATAATAGTACTTTGCTGATTTATTACAGCTGCACTAAAACTAACAAAAACATTAAACTATTAAAAACTTAACTGAATTATATAGAAAATTTGAAAACGATATTAAAATTAAACTAATTAAAAGAATTCAAAACCATAATGAGCTCGCTTCCAAGCAGTTGGTTAGAGTTAGAGAATCAATAAATTCTGAATTATATATACAGAAATATATATATAATTACAGAATAATTATACATAAATATGCTATTTAATTACCGTAAACATAAGCAGCAGCCATATAAATAAACATCCATAGTAAATTAAATAAAACGCTTACTTAGAAATGTTTTATCTGTTCACTTGCATCATGTGACCAACATCAGCCTGTGAAAGGGTTGTTAAATTATTGAAATATTAGCTTAAAATCTCACGGGGTACTTTAAGTAAATATTTCACATCTAAGCGGAAACTTTCGTATGCCGTTCACGTGGAGAAAAAGGTCCATGAACACATTATATGATTTATAGTGCGTATTTATTTTCACTCTGTCGGCCATATTGCATAGGATTTTTTGGTGAGCTCGTGACAAAGCATTATAGAAATCTATGCGATTGTGCCCCTGATTATTTAGAAAATTATGCATCGCAGAAAGCAGCATAATCTCTACCTACAATTTAAAACATCCTTCACGTTGGGAGTGCACCTATAGTGCCATAAAACTAGGTAGGCGGCCCATTATAGCGATTTGAGATGTTATTTTTAGCACAAATGGACTGAATCTATTGTGTGAGACATACAGTATTGAAGCGTCTCATCTTCCAGCTCTCCTCCTGCAGTTAGGGTTTGCTGACAGCTGTGTGTGTGTTTTGCAGCAGAAGCGGAGATGGTGGACGGCGAGGGCAAGTCAGACTCCAGCCCCGAGAGAGAGGTCACAGCAGAAGACGACTCGAAGGACACAGATCCCTGCAAGAAGAGGAAGAGGAAGCCCTACCGCCCCGGTGAGAGACGAGACGCTTCAGCCGAGCAGAACTAAACGCTTTTTCTTTCGCAGGAGAGCGTTCCTCGTTTTAATGCGCCCTAAATGTGTCTATATGTTTATATGTTCATGCATGAGTAGGCAGGAAGCTTCTTTTTTTGGTTTATGAATCTACTTTTTAAAAAAGAGAATATTTAATAGTATATCAGGTAGCAAACGGAAAATGGTCCTGTAAAATGTATTTTTAAATCACTTTTTTATAACAACGTTTGACATCATTGAATGGGAAAAAGCGAAAATATTTTAAATA
>NC_056722.1:12669569-12673337 GCF_018831695.1 Puntigrus tetrazona | reverse complement strand
ATCTCTATATCTTTGTTGCAGCTGAAGTTTGGTACAATGTTTATAAATGTTTAAAGATTACTGGAACATTGTGTTAAATCAGTAAGGTGGCTCACTGTCATTGATCGTGAATGAAAATAATAAGAAACTGAAATTGTAATAGGAGGTGCAGAAGCGATGGAATGTGAGCCCAAGCTGGAAGCCCCTGGGAGCCCAGATAGGGATGGAGGAGTGGACAGAGAAACTGGGGCAGATGGAGGTATAGAGGGCATGGCTGACTGTGAAACTCTCAAAGGAGGAGTAGAGGAGACTGAAGACGGGAAGAAGAGAAAGCGGAAACCATATAGACCAGGTTACTGAGCTGCTTTATTTCAGATTAGTTCTATTAGTGTTTTGTGCTTTGAAAGAAATAGTTAATAAAGTGATTTTTGTAGGAATTGGAGGGTTCATGGTCCGGCAAAGAAAGTGTCACACACGAATGAGGAGAAGTCTGTCTGCTTCTGGTGATGGTGTTCCTGAAGGTCAATCAGCTGAAATGAAACTTGAGGAAGGCAAGTGTGGCCAAATTAGTTACTCTCTCCCAGCAAACACCAGCAACCAGTGCTTGTTAGATTTTATTGTGTAAGCATGTTAATAGCACAACCTGAATATGCCTTTGAGTTTTGGAATGTTTTGAGTTTGGTATATTTTTCCAACAAGCTATGCAATCTGACATGAAATAATAATGCCCTTACGAACTGCATAAATGTTTGTCTTGATTGACTGGAAAAATGCCTTTTACTTTTTTTATGAAATAATTCATATTGCATCAGAAAAGTAAGGAAATGTGAACTGCATCTGCAAATATACTTGTATTTGTGAAGCAAATATTTAGCTTTTTTTCCCATCAATGTTCGCCCAGCATCCTCTAGAGATTTTTCTTAGCAGTGTGATTTAACATGTTAGTCTCAATCTAAGCTTATGTCTGTCGTTTTCATGGTCAATTTTATTTCATTTAGGACCTCACCCTGACATACCTCTTGATGTCCCAGAGACAAAAACTGCAGAAGGAGAGGGTGAGCAAGCCAAGAAGCGCAGGGGCAGAAAGAAGAGCAAGTTGGAGGATATGTTTCCTGCATACCTGCAGGAGGCTTTCTTTGGCAAAACATTACTCGACCAGAGTAAGAGAGCTTTTCTTGCTCCTCCAACCCAAAGACATACGCAGGGCGTTTTGAGACCTCCACTTCCTGGGCAGGGGGCCAGAAATGCAGCCTCTGAACCAGGTAACACACTACAGTAATGTTTGTTTTCGATAATAATTGTTTGATTTAAGTGAAGATTTAAAAAAATTTTTGTTCTTACAGTTGAGGCTGCAGTCAGGCCAACTGGGCTGCCCATGGAACTAAAGCAAGAAGGCGAGGGATCCAAGCCTCCAGGAGATCGAGCAGGTGAGATTTTTGAGATTGAAGTACTTTGATATTTTGACAATGAATGTTAGCAGAACATAATATTTATTTTAATATTGAATGTTTAGAAGGGCAAGGAGCAAGTGGGCAACTTTCTAACAAAAATCAGAGCTCAGGAGATACACAAGGGTCTGATGTACAGAAGAAAGAAGGTAATTTCTTTAAACAAAATAAGTGAGGTAGCTGTCAAGAACAGCGTTACTCAAAATATCACCTTTTCACCCACCAGATCTCCCTCAGGGACTAGAAGGCCAGGACTCTCAGCAGTTTTTTCGCAAGGTACTAGGACCCACAGAGGGAAACGCCACAAGTGGGCCTCTGCAGCCTAGCATTAAGCCTGTTCGAGAGGGTGATTCAAATCAAAGTAGTTGCCCTCAAAGAAGCCTTCTAGGTATAGGCAGAATTTCATATTACTACTTTTTTTTTTTTATTTATACATATCTACACTTATAAATACTGAAGAAATACTATCATTTAACTACAGGTGCATCCTTATCTGGCGCACTCCCCACAACTAGTATGATGGAATCTTTTTCAGGTCTCTCCCAGTCCCCTTTTTTTGACATTCGGTAAGCCATAGATTTGCTTTTCTGTTTTGTCCCTTAATTTCTTTAATTCAATTATATATTCTTTAATTTAATATATATTTTTGTTTATTTGTGTAATCTTCAGGGATCGAGGTGGTCTTTTCAGTCCAGACCAGGATGAGGAAAGCCCATGGGCAACACCATCTGCTCCAGCCACCCCTTCAACTCCTCCAACTCCTACTGAACCGGAAGGTGATGGCCTCTCCTACAACCAGCGCAGTCTGCAGCGTTGGGAGAAGGATGAGGAATTGGGAAATCTATCTACCATCTCTCCTGTACTATATGCTAACATGAACTTCCCTAGTCTCAAACAAGACTACCCTGGTTAGTATTAATTTGACTTTTAGAAGTGTTGTAGTGTGTGTATTCGACAGTTATTTACTTTAACTGTGTAAGCTCTCTATATTTTGAGCAGTAAAGATTTGTTAGGTCTGCTTCATTATTTCCTTTTTATTCATAGACTGGGCCAGTCGATGCAAACAAATAATGAAGATTTGGAGGAAGGTATCAGCAGCAGACAAGGTTCCTTATCTGGTAAGTGCAAGTTTAAATCTATAGTGTAACTGAACTTTATAGTACTTTGTTTTCTAATTTTGTTCTTTTCTTTACTACTTTTCCATTATCTATTCAGCAAAAGGCCAAAGATAATAGGGCTGCTCAGAGAATAAATAAGGCACAGAAGGTAAGTAGCCATTCTATTCAAATGCACTGTATATTAGTTTGATTTGTTTGCATTGTAATTTTACACATTTTTCTTTATTCTAATCAACAGCAGGCAGAGAGTCAAGTATGTCGGCCTATTAAAACTGAGCCTGGCCGTATTAAAGGAGAGCGCCCTAATCTGCACCTCCAAATTCCCCCACCCTCAGGCTCCGTATCCACACCCTCCCAGCCGAGCTCTGCAGAGAGTCCCTACCCCCTTGCCCCTGACTCTGCATCTTCAGCCTTTTTTCCTGATGGACCCCTCAAGACCCCTTGCTCAGCTGATGTTCAGACAGACCCATTTTCTAAACTTCCCTCTCAGTCTCCGCACCTTCAGTCTCAGCCATCCACACCATACTCACAGCCTTCTTCCAGCCCCTTGCAGGCCTCTTCCTCAGGATATCCTATGCCTGGCCCACAGGGTGCTACTCAGGGACGGCCAGCCAACTTTGGCTCCCTTGACATGCAACCAGGGACTCCTCGCAGGGCCCAACAGGTTGACCCATTTTTTAAATCACAACAGCAAATCCCCAAACCGCAGCAGCTCTCTCAGGAGGCCTTAGGTCCACCTGAGAGTCCTAGATCTAGGCCTGGTGGGCCTGGAGACTCACAGATGTTCTCACCGCCTCATACAGCCCTTTGTGGAGACCCTTACCGTGGGCAGCATGGAGCTAGCCGGCAAGATCATGCTTCATCTCCATCACCTTCTGCGATAGCTTCTTCACCTGCTGCAGTGGGTCAAAATAGGGCAGAAATTAATGCCCCATCTCCACGTTCTTCATTTGGCAGACAAGACCTAAGCTCTGGTTCTCCTGCTAGTTTGGACTGTGGAGATGGGCTATTTAAAGCTCCCATGACACCTCGTATGCATCAGGGGGATGCAGGCGGATTATCTGTTTCACACCCTCCAGGTGCCTCTCCAAATCATCCTCCTGAGAGCTACCGCCAATCTCCCTCTACGTTCTCTGACCCTTACGCCCAGCCTCCTCTCACACCGCGACCTCAATCGGGTGACGGCTCGTCCCCTCTACCCCAGAGGCTTCCTCAGCAAGAAA
>NC_056722.1:12613273-12669469 GCF_018831695.1 Puntigrus tetrazona | reverse complement strand
CACCACTTGAAATAAGCAAGTAATGAGATTTTGCCAAAAGCAGAATGACACATAATTTATCCTCACCAATTCAACATTTCATATTATCCATCCAGCGCGCTCTTTACACTGGTGGATTTCAATTATCTCCCAGTAACAAATCTCTTTAATTACTTTCTGAAGTTGTCACACCAGCATTGTCATATTACTCAATTTTTCCCAGATTAATTTTTGCACATGTACACATGAATATCAGTGCATATGTGTTACAAACCACATTGTGCTACAGCTTGATTTATAATGATTCTTCAGGAATATCTTGTTTTCATCTGTACTGTTTGGCTGTTTGGCAAAAACACACCAAATAAACATCTATAACTTTATGCTAAAAGATATTTGTCTTGTGACAATATATGCTGTATATTGTGTTTTATATAGTAGATAAAAAAATATGAAATATCTTAACTATTACCTTGTTTGGACAAAATTTTAAGATTCACAAACAAAATGTCATGCTATTTATATTCAAATTTTGCTTAAGCAAGACATACATTCAAATGTCCATAATACTTATCTTACTGTTCATTCAGTCTTGCTAAGATCATTTGAAGTACCACAGGATCTTTTTTTCCACTGTCATTAATTCTAAGCTTTCTCATCTTTTTAGGATGTAAAAAAGCATGCTCTAGATCCAGCTATCATCTGTTACTTATCTAATTAGTGTCGTCTTTTCTTGGTACAATAAGGTAATGATAATTTATTCAACAGCAGGGCCTGTACCCGACCTCTCACTGCAAACTCTAAGCAATTACTACTTGCTTTTTAATATGCTAAAAGCCCAGACAATGCCTAGCCAGTGTGTTAGTAATTCAGTGTCAGAGGCTGAGTGTAAGAGTGCCAAGTAATCCTGCTGATATCTGCCTTAAACACACTATAAAACAAGTATTAAAAATGATTCACGCTGACATCCGGAGAGCATCCTGTCTGCTGTTAGAAATGAAAATGCAGCTTTCTCTCAATGAACACTAACAACATACCACCATGTGCTTTACCATGGACAGAGAAGAATAAGAAATCACTCTCTAATGGATGACAAGAGAAATGTATGAGGCTTTATAAAGAATGTGATTGTTGTCGAAAATTGCAGAACACGGATGCCATCTTCAGCCTGGGATCCGTTCAGAGTGTCTGTGACTGGAGGCGTAAAGGCTGGTGGGCATAGACCAGTTCAGAGTGAATTTTGCATACTGTACCGGATCATTGCCCAGTTCAGAGCAGTCACATTGAATCTGCCTTCAGCAATTGTGCTTCACTTGAAACCGTCAGCCCTCATTTACGTCTGACTGTTTTCTTCTGCTGGCTGCAGTAAGCAAGCCCTGCGACAATCTCTCTCTCTCTCTCTCTCTCTCTCTCTCTCTCTCTCTCTCTCTCTCTCTCTCTCTCTCTCTCTCTCTCTCTCTCTCTCTCTCTCTCTCACTCTCTCTCTCTCTCTCTCTCTCTCTCTCTCTCTCACCCTGTTGATGTGCTGACAGGCTCTGTCCTCTATGTTGCAGCTTTAACCTTAAGTTTAAACACACACAAACACACTTACGCGCACAAGACCCAAAATCTGAAGACTACACTAAATCTACATACATGTTCCAAAAAAAATAATTTTGAATGAGGCTGTCACTAATGTTTATATTGGTAACTGAGTTATTAATCGATTATTCATTATTCTGAGATTATTGTCATTTTAACACATAAGAACAATGGTTTTTAAAATTACTGTTAAAATATAATGTATTATAAACAATAGAGCTAAGGTATAATACGCATTACAACAAATGACTGCAGACATAGTCGATGGCCGGATGATTGTTTTTACATTTTGCATTTAATGTAAATATCCCCTTAATTTGTAATATTTGGCCATTTCTTTATGTCAGAAATACAGACACCGTAGTTTCCTTAATATGAAATTGCAATGAACAGTTAACATATTGAAAAAACTAATGACGTATTTTCCTGTGTTTAAGTGATAACTGTTTTTGTGGGGCAGTATTTACTGTAAACTGAGCCATTTTTGGCACGCACATACATAACCTACATACATATAAATAATTACAGTTGCATATATTAAACCGGTATTGCATATATGCATTTATTTAATTTAATCATTGCATTGTCAATTCACAATAGCACTATTCTTTATTATAACTTTTAAATGGTTTTAATATATCGTGCAGCCTTGAAAAATGGTTTAATAATGCGTTGCATGGATTCTTTTATGTGAAATGCACTACTTAAAGCATTTCGCCGGTTTGATGGCGCAGGCAGTTTTTATTTATTTATTGATTTATTTATTTTAATCTAATACTCAAATTGAATCAGGTATTGTGACTGCCCTTATCTCAATAATAACTAGTTTATTATAAAAATAAAACAAATACACATAAACTAACAGGTAGTGCCCTCTCATCGAAACCTGTCTCATAAACCAATAAGTCAGTTCTGTAGAAAGTAGCTATTTTGTTTCTGCCTTTTATTTCTGAAACCTAATAAAGAATGAGTTGACCATAATAATCTTGAGGTAAAACGTGTGATTTTCTGAAATCAGTGAAACATCTGGACTGGTACTTCTCTCTAATTCCCTATATGAGTTTCCCATGAATCTATAATTGTGAATAATAAAGTAATAAACCAAGAGAGGCTTTTCCAGTGATTTTTAACACCAGTACAGTGTAAGTGGTGCATAATGCAAAGCTTAGCACCATTAAACATGGTAAAATCGCTGTAACACATAGCCTCAAATAGGTTATTGTTTTTGTTAAATGGCAGCAACAGCAATATCCTAAAAAGTCGCAGATGTTTAATACACCAATATCAATTACTGGAAAAAAGCCATTATTCTACCAAGTTCTATTTTTCATTAGACTAAACAAAGGCTGTTTATGGTTGTAGTGTAGTAATAGCATTAATATATAATGTGCAGTCACATATATGTTTATAGTGATTTTACAAGATTTAAAGCTGCTTTATCCAAAAACAATTTAGAATTTCTTCAGCAGCACAGACCTGCATCCATTAATGACACACACACACACACACACACACAGACACTCACACACACACACTCACAAACACACACACACACACACACACACATATATATATATATATATATATATATATATATATATATATATATATACATATATGTGTGTGTGTGACCATGTGTGTGTGTGTGTGTGTCTTTTCACAAACACTGCACAAGATCTAGATATTTTAAATTCATATTTTGCCCGAAAATACTTTTAAAGAACAAGACTGATGAAAGCGCTAGCTCTCTTTGTAGAAACCCTCACTGCAGCTCTATCTTCGTGTATTTTTAGAGCTTGCATTTTCACAAAATACTAATTGTTATTAAACTAATAGCTTTATGTTGAACAACAACCATGTCAGTTGGTGAAAACAGGAAAACATAATTAGAATTCAGACTTAATTAATCTACGCTGGCCCCTTTAAGTGAATTAGCCAATTATTTATGCATGTGTGCCCTTTGATGCTAACTGATTAAGAGGGAAAAACAGAACCTTGAAAAATTACAGAACTTTCTTTGGCGTTTAAAAAATGCCACTAAAAAAAAAAACTAAGGGTACAAAATTGATCCTTGCATAAGCTAAGCATATTTGATAAGATATGATTCATTCAGAATATCTAGCTTACTTCAGACAGTGCAATTCAGTTTATATAGACAGTGCAATTCAAACAAAACATTGTTGTGTGCATTCATCCAGTTCGTGAGTTGCATCCAGTTTTCCAGTGTTAAGTGATTTGTTTTAAAATTAGATTTTTAAAACACTTCATCTACAATTATTTTTGGTCCACTTATGACTTGGAAGGTCAAGCTGAGCAAACTGCATTGTGGGATATATTATGCTTGGACAGTGTATTCCAGGCAGCAAATCTTCATGCTGTGAATCGAAACGCAGTACATACTATATATTGCACAAAGAGTGAGAGTGTTTTGCTAGTTCGCGCCTTTACGTTACGTTCAAACAATACAATAATGCTGAACAAGGCAAGGTATTATAAACATGTCGATATATACTCTTTTGTGTGTAAAACCAAGTGGCAGAGTAGCCCAGCTGAATGAGGGGCTAGCCGGGTTGGGATCATGGGAACTCTTCAGGATTTTAAATAGGTTTTTTGTTCAGCTACTTGAGAATTTCTCAGTTTTCTGTTATGCTGTTTCCTTCGCTCAATTCCCAGCTGACCTCTCACAGGCCACTGCAGCAAATGTTAAATGTGAATGGTAAGTCTGCCTTTGACTTAATAGAAAACTGTAAGCTAAAGTCTCTGACCCCGTATTGAAAGCATACTCACATCCATCGCCACAGAGGGTACGTTTAACTGTTCCTTGTGTGGTGGCCTTTGACCTTTACCTGCACATAGAGAATTACAGGTTATTAGAGCTATTTGGATACCTGTGTTTATCAAGCATGTACAAGCATGTCTGTGTGTTTTACGTTTTATTATTTTAATCCTTGGGCAAAAAAAATAAAAAAAAATACTGCTAATCACCATTTGAACGCAGAGAGGTTTAATCAGAAATACAACATTTTGGACAAAAAACTGAGAAAATGGCATACGGTGCATTTTTATCAAAGTACTGCATTTTCAAGCAAAATACATTCAGATATCGCATTCTTTCACCTGTAAATAATTATATGAATAATTAAATATTTAAACAGAATTAACAAACAGACACACACATTTCAGGCTGTGTGTATACAGCCTATATAGGCCTATATAGCCTGTGTGTGTGTGTGTGCTGTGTGTGTGTGTGTGTGTCAGTAAAGGCATTTCCATCACTGACTGCTTCATTCCGATCAGATTCAAAATGCTCAAAACAAGATCTACATATATGACCTACAAATATTTTCTGTATTGCCTTCGATCCTGGTTGACCCAAGATGTTCTGTAACTCATTCTGGAATTGCTCTAGGACTTTCCTTCCCATAATAAACCTAAATAGGGTTTTGCAGTAAAAATTCATCTTTGGCAGGGATGCGTTGTCTCCTAATTGACATGATATATGTAAAAGTCTTTACTGCTGACTCGTGTCACCATCTAAAAGCGGACCGAACAATACAGCAGACGCCTAAAAGTACTATAATTTAAAAAATAAAATAAAATAGAGTTAATCTCTTTCACTGGCCAAATAGTATTTAGTTGTTTACATCAAACTACATTTACATAGTTTTGCTGATAAGGTGAACATCTTTTAGTTATTTGTAAACAGATAGGCCTATGTTCGTAGCAATGTAAAACTGCATCACTTTCAAGTAAGCTAATTCAAAAAGTAAATGTAAATGTGTTCTGTGGTCTATATAGACATGAAAACAGACCTAAAAACTGAATTCATTCTTATCACTCCAGGAAAGAGTTCAAACCCATGGGTTAGAGATTGCGTGCAGGTGAGCAAATGTCCCCATTAAGTTTGCTTTAATAAATCCCACTTCCAGGGCTGGTTTTGTGTGTACTCAACTGATATAAATGAGGCTTTCTGCATGAAAGAGGGCTTTAAAAGACGCTCCGTTGTTGTTTCTTATGTATTTACACTTGCTGTATATCGGCACTCTGTGATTACTTACAGCCAAATATAATTCCACTCGTGTGATACTGTTCATACATACATACATTATACACAGACAGCGGTGGCCAAGATTATTAGAATAGTATAGTGGTGGCCAAAATTATTAGAATGCTACTTAATCCATTATGCGTAATCTACTCCACAAATTCAGGCTGTGTTGAGGTATATTTATGCTGTTAATTCTTTGGAACGTGTCTAGCTGAATGACAACATAAGAAAAATGTTTTTATTATAAAAGGTAACAACTTATTTCCTCTTATTGTTTAAGTCCTGCTTATTCATTTCTATCAGACGCAGCCTGTTTAGTATTTCTATCGGTTCCCTCCATTGTAATTCACACGGCCTGCACAAGTTTCTGCAGAAATAGCAAAACAAACCCCAGGCAAAATGTGAAAGATTATCCCATACTATGCGGGTTACAGTGAAACACTATACTTTTTCACACTAAACGCTACTCCACCGGGTGCGATTGTAAAACATGTTAAGCTATTGAATCTGCACTTTGTATATATGGGGAGAACTGTGTGTAGTAACAAGTGAGCCGGTGTTTTGGTAATTGTTTCAAATTACACTGTGTGCAATAACGGAGGAAAAGCTATCCGCCACCTTTCCAATGTAAAGAGCACAGGATATCCCTCTGTCTTACCCCTTAGACACGCCAGCTCACTAAGATAAATAGGCAGAAACTGAAAAAGGCTGTTCTTCCACTCGCTTACTTTCACCAATCCCTGTCTTTGTGCTTCAATTCATTCTGTAAGTCAGCTCGGTGCTCAGAGCACCCATAATTCTCTCTGATAAAGCACTTGGTCTCTGCGGTTTCTCCACATGTGCATCTTATTGGATTACTGATGGTTTTCAAACCAGTGTTTCTCATTTGCTGATTTGTTTTTTCAGTAACTAATAAGTTACTTGGAGGATGAATATTTTATAGGGGCCATAAAATGCAATACAGCAAAAGTCCAGACAATTGGTAGTAAAAGCTGTTAGTTTATATATGCCAAATGTTGTTCTGAAAATGACGTGCATGCCAGCAGCTATTTAACAGCACAAAGGCTGCTGACTCACCTCTGCTTACCTCCAAAACAGACCTTAAAGCAATAAAGTCACAGACTGCAACACATCAAATGGTCATCAGTGAGTGAATTTAAGCAATCAGGTGTGAGAGGCCACACAGTACTGTAGAGTATGTAACATGGCATCCAATAGCATAATGTTGTTATAATATGAAACGCAAACTCTACATATTTTGCAATGCATACATTACAATGTCAACTTCAATAGCCAATATAAACCAAAAAAAATAAAAAAAAGACATCTGGTGGTATCATTTTGGTTTAGTGCGCCGTCGGCTGGGGTTCACATAGTTTTTAACTAAACTTGACAGCCAGTGAACACCTTGCATTTTCAATGCATTACAAATACATTTAAACAGTTAGCTTTGTACATAAGAAAAGGCTATTTCAGTTGAACACTTTTTGTTGTTGCTAACTCCAAAATCCACTTGGATTACACATCAGAGCGTCTGTCCTAACTAGTTTTCCCTTTATGAAAAGATCTCAGTAAATGTACTAAATCACTAATAAGACCTATAGCTATATTACGTTGTAGCGATACCTTCCCTTCATTAAATTTGCTTTAACTATTGTTTTGTCCATATACTCATATTTACATGGTGTGTATTGATGGTTGAAACAAGATATTTTCTGATGCTCATTAATTTTATTTGCATTGTCATTTGCATGCAGAGCAAGTTAAGAGGAAGACATGATCGATTGACATGTCCCTTTAACTGAGGCACTACAGTGATCTGTCACCACATATTGCCACAAAATAATATTTATTGTTTTTATTTCTTAATATACAATTGAAATTTGAAAGCTGAGACTGCTTTGAACCTGCTCTGCCTTGTCTGTCAGCATGTTATCCGTTTCCTCTTGCTCCGCGATGTATTTTTCACTGAGAAAATGTGTAGCATGAAGGCACTTTGTCTTGGTCACAGCAACAGTAACAAAGGGGGGGCGGGTGTTTGTGAAAGGTAAATTGGTGAAAGGGCGTGGCAATTTTCCTCAAATTCCTTTTTGTTAATTTTAGAGTGTATTTACACATTTTACCTTTGTATTTGGCAGAACAGAGCAATTTATACAGGTTTGGAACTACCTTACAACATGGCAAAAAATATGCTGTGCTAATATTCAAATGCCAAGGCTCTACAGTTGTGTCCCAACCATAAATCAGAAAGGAAAGGGTCAGGTTCACATGCCACTTTAACTGAAGCAATACAGTGATCTGTAATTAAAAATCTGTAATCAAAAGATGTTTGATATGTATCATACATAGGTAAAGGTTTCTGAGACAGAAACATTTCCTGCCTTGTAGAAACTGAGAAAATAATAATTGCAACACAGTAAATAATGATAGCAGAATTAACATGCACTTTCGTGCACTTTTTGTTGTTCATGTTTTTTTTTTAATATGTTTGTTAGGGGGGACACTCATATGAGGAGTTTTAATCAGCAAAATATTCATTAATTCATTGCTTACTATATTATCTCTATGTGTCTCTCACTCAAGTAGAGATCTTGTCAAGTGCTTTTGCTCTTTCTTGCTCTTTCTTTATTGTATCTAATTTTTGGGTTTTAGAGAGCCACTCTGAATATGCAGGAGACTCCTGGAACTTGCAGGAGAGGTGGGATGTCTGCTTTCATAGTCATGAACGCTTTTTAAAATCATAGAAATTTTTAAAAGCCTTTATTCTTTTAAACTCTAAAGGGGCAGTAGCTTCAAAAATGAACTGTTCTTGAAAACGATATAAAAAATCATCTCCTGATGAAAAGACTTTTAAGATCAAATGCACTCAGTTGCACCATTAGTTACATTGTGAAGGGGGAGGGGAAACAGGCTATCAGACTTTAATTATTAATGACAAAATAACCTTATAAAACTTACATACTACATGGCTGAATAGGCCTACATAGTACATAGAGTATAAGTGCATAGTGTATAGTGAATCATTTGAGATGCAGACTATAGAATGATATGATATGCATTAACACTCAGTTCACACAACAATGAAAGACTTTAAAAATTTGAAAATATATTGCTAATATTGGTATCGACAACAACAATAGCAATAGAGTAATAGCAAAGAATAAAACTAAATAAATGCAAAAGAATAAGTAAGGAGTACTCACAATAAATACGTGACTTACGTGTCTCAGTCTGTGGGACTTCTTTTTAACTTAATTTAATGTGTTGTGACTTCCGTGAATTGAAGGTAAATAGATTTTTAAATTTTTAAGTCAATTAATTCGTTTTTACAGTCTACTACCATAGTAGATGTCCAAAACATGATTTTCTTTTTTAACATGGAGAAAGTGTTCTCAAAAATGCTGCACAATTATACTTAGTTGTTTTCTGCTCTTTCAATACCAAACAGAGCACAATACGGATCAAAGAATCATATTTCTATCATTTCAGTGTAGACAAAACAGCAGTTCAATATAGGACGTATATTTTAAGACATTGCTAGACTAGGGTCAATAACACAAACACACTTCTCACATCACTTACCTCAGTTAGGTATGAAACACTGGAGTGTCATTTTGGGATCTTAATGTGTGGTTATGTCAGCAAAATAGCCCATTCATTTAGTTTAAACCTAAAAACAATTGAAGTAAAGCTATTTTTTTGTTGTTTTTGCTTGCAGTGGTTGAAAAGTAATGCAAAGTTAAAGAAAAACATTTCGGGTCAAACTGACATGCATTACTGATGCTAGCAGAGTTGTCATGTGAGGCGTCCATTACTATGGTGACAGTGACGTATCCCTGAGTTCACTGAACTACGGTTCGCTCACACAACAAAGGCTTGCCTCATGCATATTAATCGCTGCTGACGTCGCTTGGTAACTTTTTGGAGTGTCCAGTCACGTAAACTAATTAATATTCATGTGCCCACCCTTCACCGTAGTAGGGCTGGTTAATTTATAACAATTTTTCCAATTTTCCCTCATGACATACATTTATAATGTGTCTGTACACAATGATTTTTGAAGGAAAATGTTTTGTGTTTGTCGGTTCAGCTGATGAGTTGAGAGGTGCGTGTAGCAGATGGCCTATCCGGTCTATTCTAAACGATCTTTCATTATTGATGGAGATCAGAAAGTGACTTTATGTGCAAAAGAGCCCTTTGTTATCTCTCTGCATCAATTATTGTAATGAGTTCTCATCTAAGGTGAGCTTTGTAAACATACATTATGTAGTATGACAATTTACACAAAAGTTCCCCATACATAATTTAGCAACACACAAAGCCAAAAAGAGGAGCCAAACATCTGCCGTGATGGATCATAGGTGCTACACAACAGAGCACAGTGCTCTCCTGTACCTGACACACCACAGCATGGTAAATGTTTGGCCTGAGAACGCACCCATTATGCACACATATGATAACAAGACCAGTCACAAGATACTTATTATCAAAGTTATGGATGTTTCTAGAATTGACAAATTGTGTGTAAATCTAATTATTGGATGTCACTTTAGTGGGGCACTTTTGACTATGCTACTTGCAAATTGAAACTATATTTCATCTATTTTAATATGTGTTTGCATGTCTTAGGATAAATATCTGATTATGCCTGATTGGGTGGGTGGCTATAATGTGTCATAATCTAGCCTATAATTTCATTGAATAGTCCTGGGGGACAGAGTTCCATTAATTGAAGTATCATAAGCATAAATCATTACAGTTTTAATAATATCAATATACAAATCAATAAGGATAATTGAAGTGCCTTCATATCTTAACTCGAATCATGGATTGATTGATGTTTTCCTCAAAGAGCGTTTTCATTGACTTGGTTTTATTAAACCACACTTCATCACGTCTTTATGCTTAGACTAATTACTTAATATTAAGATAAGCACATCAAACTGCCCGTGATGTCTTTTTTTTTTACAGATGCTGCAACTGCCACGGTGCTATTGTTCTACTTTACCAATTCATTATTGTAAAGTATGCCATTAGTGTCCACGTGCTTATTAGGCAGGTTGTTTGAGAATCTAAATAAGACATCTTGTGACGTGGCCGGCGTCTCTTCTCCATTACTCCCATTGATTGTTCACATGATTATATATAGACCTGAATCCAGCTTCAGCTTATCCAATTAATTCCATGTGTAGGCATGAAAGAGGTTGATGATGTTATCTTACCTAATTAACCTGCGTAAAGCTCTGACTGGAGGACAGGCCTGATCATCCCTCATCTAAGTGTTCATTACTATCATTAGCGTAAGGGGACTAAACCTTGGGCTGCTAGGGCACCATTAATTTATATTGAGTCCTTTTTACCTCACTTTGCAGTCGTTTTTCAAAAGGAGACCATATAGTCCATGTCTGGAGCTAAACCTGGCTGAAGATTCTGCTGTTTATTTAATTATTCTGAAATGAAAAGAAAACAGACTGATCTAGTAAATAGTATAATATAAAACGCATTTGTGTGGCTATACATGATGCTTTTTGTAAACCATTCAACCATTTAAAGAAAGTTTTTAACTTACAGACAAAACAGTGATCAAGTAAAATGTCATAAAATATTTCCTATCCTTTGACTATATCTAAGTATATACCTAATATCAATCATTCAATTGGTTACAACAAAATAAAAAAATTGGCTGTAAATTAAAATATGCTAACCATAAAAATGATATTGGAGCCATTGTCTGCAATGAATATAAAGTGCAATATTAACGTAAATAAAAATAATTATTAGATCCAACGTCAAAAAAACTCACATAACTGATAATTAAACTGAGTTACTGAGTTTTAGTTTGGTTATTTTGTGTGAACTTGTAAAGTAAGCTGACATTAGACAGGCCTTTCTGTCAAAGCGGATCAACAAGCTGTTGGAGATAAATGACTTTCCTCCGTTTTGTCAGCTTTTCAGTTTGTTAGGAGGCTTCATCTTATTAATGCTGTGAAATGCAGGCAGATCAATAGCATTCATAGGGCAATGTGTCATTTGTTAATCGGGTATTGATGAGAATATCGACAAGAGGCTAATTAATCGCAGACCTCGAGTAGCCTTCCATGTGTTTTCTTAATTATGTTCTTCATCTTAGTCTCTAACTCACACCAGATGAAGTTAGTAAGCAAAGTTCACTGTCCACTGCTCTCAGCCCTCACAACACCTCATATGCTGCTGTTAGAAAAGAATAGAAATGCTACAGTCTTTCAGTGATGTGAATTTCCTGAGGTGGTACATTTACAGCTTCATTAATTGCCAGACTTTCTAAGTTTTTTTTTTTTTTAGTATAATCTGTCTGAGCTGATAGTGGGCGTATTTAACTTTATTGCACATCATTTATGATCCAATTTAATGAGAACTATATGCAATGATTTTGCTGTTTTTTTTATGTTGATGAAAATAGCTTTTGGTTTAATTAAGTGTGTTTTTGTGAGTGTATTATGTATAATGAAGAGTTTAACTAAGAGTTTCACTGAGTGTCAGGTTGGGGCAGGTTGTCATATGTTATTATATAATTATTAATTACACTTTTTGTCGGTCAAAACAATGTTTTTATGTATAATGACTGCTTAACTGCTAAAATGAATATAAAACATATTGTTACAGGCTGTTTAATTTTTTCTTCTTTGTGTGTTTGTGTGTGTGTGTGTGTGTGTGTTAGTGGGTGGGTGGGCAGTTATGGTTGAATTTGACTTTCAGAAATCTCTCTGCACCAAGGAATATTCACTAGGCTACAGACTAAAAAGTCAAACAACTAGCTCCTTTTCACCACTATATGCATCAATCATTTTTATTTATATAGCGCTTTTAACAACACAGGTTGCATCAAAGCACTGTACAGTATAATGTAGAAGAGTACAAGGGATGTATAATGACGAGAGTGACCAATTTCTTATTAAATGCAGAGACGGTCTCTATGTCTATATGCATGTGTGTATTTTCTTCTGATACAATTTGATTTGTTTTAATCAATTTTGCCAGTTCTTAATTGACTCATGTAACAAATAAAAACCGAGTTAAGCATTAACTGCTAATCTATGTGCCATAATTAGCCAAACCCAAATGCTGACTGCGACTGCAATAGGTTCAAGACTGAATCTGCTAAACAATTAAAACAGAGCTGCGTGAGGTCTGTGTGTATCTTCCTCATTATTAAATCTCACATTGCACCACTGAAAGTGCAGTCTTCAAACCGTCTGCGTGACTCTCGCAGTATTAGGCCACAGAAACGCTTCGCGCCCACCCAGCTCTCAGGCTAAATAAGCGTGCGCGCACACAGGCCGTTTGAAGTGAAAGTGTAGGGATCGATAGGCCGATGCATTAGCTCCCAATGCTGCCAGCACCAGGCTCCTGAAGGTCAGCGCTGCCAAGGGCAACACCAGGGGGCCGCACCGATGTTTTTCCCCAAACTGCAGCACAGCAACAAACAAAAGCCCCTCAACTTTCGCCTGGTGGTTTGATTATTGTTTATAGATACAGTGAGGAAGGAAAGCATGGCCTGGAGGCAGCATAATTATTTACAGCTGAAAACTCATATCATTATCAGCATGCCTCTAATTGCCAGAAGTAATATCAATGTTAGTTGATTAAATGAGAGCTTTTCGCACTCTCTTCCTCTGTTAGATGCACAGAAATTGCTTTTTTTTAACTTCATCATATGGAGTGGCATTTCATCAGACTGCAGCTGTTCAATTAGCCATTTTTTTTTCTTCTTTGTTTCAACTATAAACTGTGTTTAATTGATTTTTTTATTATTATTACTATTATTTCAGTGCCTTTGGCTTGTGCGTTCAAGGTCACTCAAATAAAACAATGCAGCAAAATAAAACCTCCCCTATCTGCAATAATCCACCATTAAGCATTAGTGCAAATGAATGCAAAAATAATCAAACCATGTTTCAGAGTTTGGCAGGACGAGTCTGGTATAGTTACATGTGCAGTGGCGCTGTAGGAGGTATTGCCTGATGCTGAATTTCAGTGATTGATTAAGTAAATGTTTGTTTGGCCTGCACCAGCCCCTTCCACCATCAAAATGTCACAATATTTTGTCATATATTTAAGCTTGTAATAAAGATGAAGCTATAAATAACACAGCTCATATCAGGAAAAATACATAAACCTGAAGGCTAATTTATTATTCATGTCTAGATTACTCAAACGTGAAAGCCGCAGCACTACACTATGTTGAAATATATCAAATCTCGTATTTGTATGCATTTCAACTATGTCAGTTCAACTTCTGATGTAAACAGGGCATCGTAGGAAATAAATACATCGGTACTAACACAAAACAGCGGGTTTGCAGGCCTGAGATATCATTTGAGCTTTATGACACAGAATTAATTTCTTATCACATGGTGAGAAAAATCATTCATATTTTAGAAATATTTAATATTTTGAAATATGAAATACTGTATTAGTGTTATGGCTGTGTTTTGAATTTAAAATTAAAATTCAACCTGACAAAAGTAAAATTAAATAATGTAATGTTTATTTTATATTCACTTTAAGCTCAGTTGTAATTTAAATGTGTACGTAAAAACTAAAGCCAACAAGTATAGCATGATAACAGTTAAACAAATTGAACAAATACAAATAAAATAATAAATTAAAACAAATCTGTAATGTATATTACCTGCATGTTAAATTGTGTATCTGTACTGTTACTACTTTAAAGTAGCTTAGTTTTAAGGCTAAATGGGCATCAATTATGTTGGGGTTTTGAATCTTTTTCACATAAGAAATGCTATTGATGAGAAATACAAAATTGCTGTCTTTAGAGTGGTCCATAAAAATCACATCTGAAGCTCCATTTTACTTAGAATGCTTAGAAGTAGACAGTAGAGATTGAGTGGTTTTTAGAGCACAGCTGATATCTGAGTGAAAACTACAGCTGTGATGTGTGTGATATTTACAGAGTGTTTTACAAACTGGATTGCTCAGAGGCTGTGTCTGCCGTGATATATTTAATATGCATGGTAAAGTGAGGAATAAGACTATTAGAGAATTTTCTGCTTTCTTTGAATGCGGCATGCCTGCTCACTGTGATAAAGAAAAGAGGAAAGATCGTGTGAACGAGCCTGGCATGGAAAAGCATCTCTAGTTTAGTGGTCGTATTGTGTATGACACTGACAGGATCATCAAAAGGGCACCACAAATAATTGGAGAAACTGGCCTAAGGTCATCATTAGGAGTTGATCTTTAGAACATCAGGACCACAGGGAACATTTAGAGAACATGGTAAGATGCTGTTGGCGTCACTTCCTGACGGGGGTTCATAGTATTCTGATGACCGACCATAAATCTCTTTTTTCTTCAGTGTGGATTTAAAACTAATTCTAATTCTAATTCTAGTCATTACTCACCTATGTTGTTCCAAAGCTGCATGGCTTGCTTTCTTCTACAGAACATCTCTACATCTGAAGTCCAAAAATGCTAAACTCCTAAAACAACATAATGATCAAGAGCATGAACTGAACCCACACTTCCTTCATAACTAGCACAGCATAATGTTCCGAAACAACATTTTGTTTTTTAAATGATTAAATTTTAAATGCACACTAAAAACCAGCAAAATGGTTGACATCACAAAAGCTCATGTACACATGAAAAGTTCTAGTGTGAAAGCAGCAAAAGTGTGTTGGGATGTGGTAATGGTAAAGTCTTTGTTAGAAGCCAAATGCTGCGAATCATATTTCTTTAAATGGAGTGATACACTTGCATGCTAATATTTGTTTAGCACAAACTGTTGCTGCTTGCGAAACCTTCTACAGTACTCAGAATTATTGACATGCTTTCATTTTGGTGCCAGGCCTCATTATGTTTATGGCTTTATGCTAAGTGTTCTGAGAAACTCTTAAAATAATTGCTGTAGCAAGTTTGTAAAATAAAGCAAATGAAAAAAAAAGTCAGCCAAGCATTTCTCCTAAACTTCCTGAATGAAGAGCAAATGTTAAAGTTCGACTTTAGAGGTTTCTAACCCTGGTCCCGAAGTAGCCCCTCAGCGTATTCTGGATGTCTCCTGTTTCTGTTTGAGGTCTTGGAGCTGATGAAATGATACAAGTGTGTTTAATTAATAGAGACATCTGAAAAGTCATGTAGGTTCTCCAAGACCAGAGCTGAGAACCACAGAGCTAAAGGACACCTGATTCCCTGTTAGATAATAGTCCGGCATGAGGAAAATATTAACTATGAACAGAAAACGTTTACAGAGGGTAACAGTTTCTCGCAAATGAGATGATGTATAGTGTGCATAATTGTGTGTCTTGGGTGAATTAGAAACCAGCATGTCTAAAAGAGCCCTTGATCATCTGAGCGCTGCACCTGTACACACTAAGAGAGTGAGCCGTTGATGTGCCGTTAACCAGTAGCACATTCAGCTCATGTTAACTCCATTAACTCCAGATTCTTTTGAACTTGTAATCATCAGACTGAACTAGTTAATCATTTAATACTGAGCAAAGCAAGGTCATATTATCCTACAGTGGCCATGATGTGTAAAAAAGAAAAGAAGTCAGAAGTAGTTCTCTTTTCCACCTAAATAGAATGATGTTAGGATTGTGCATGCACAGTATCTAATCTTTTGGTAGAATAAGCTTGGATGAGTTAATGCTCATCATTTGTTTAAGTGAGGAGGAAGGCCAGAAACATATCACACAGGAATACAATTGGAGACTTAAATCAATTGGTGCCGTTTCAGCTAATTAGCACCACTGACCAGAAATCAGCTACCAAAAATCTTTTGAAACTGTAACTTATTAAAATCTTACAATATCATTGCATGTGTTTATAAGAGAAAATATTTGGCCTTTTTTTCTGACCTGTAATTTTTCTTAAGCTAGCAACTGTCGTTTACACCGCATCTCATATTAAGTATATTTAAATTGTTTTGTATCGTATGGAATTAGAAATGACAGTGGGGAAAAAATCATTTTAGTAGTAAATTATGGCAATATGGTGAAATGTTTCCAAAACCGTTTTAATGATGTCATATAACATCAAAACAAAGGTTTCTGTTTGTTGCAATAAAATTAACCCTAAGTACAACCGCCACATATGTAACACACCTCTGTACTCAAGAGCACAATAAAGCAACTGATAGTCGTAATTGTATAATTGTTGAGTATAGGGTATATTTCAGGCCGAGCAGTCCACAGATTCATGAGCACTATGCAGAAATGTCATCATAAACCCTTTCTCTCATTCTGTCAGCATGCCCAAATGTTCAGCCCTGTGCACATATTAAACGTTTGGCATCTGTCATGATTTTTTCCTGCAGTACTTTGAACTGTGCAGTTGCTCCTAGAATGCACAGCACATTAAAGTAGTGGCAGTTCACTTTATTAAAGTCTCTCATTTGACACTGAATGCCTGAGAGCAGTACGCCACCACAAACACTCTTGATGTCTGCAAGTGTTTTGTGTGTGTGGGTATGTGTGACAGGAAAACCGTTGTTAGTGCTAGCAGAAACACAAAGGGCATTTGTATCATATTGTGTGTGTTTTTAACAATGTTTTTCGTATTAAAGCATGAAAATATGGTCAGTGTTTTTAAAAGAACAAGCTTTGTCATCAAGGCAGCGTTCTGGTGAATCTAAGTCAGATGGTGAGACTCTAAGTGTAAAGCATGAGCAACCCATCAGAAAATGGGAATTTGGCAATTAGCAAATTAGTCATTAGTAACTGTTGAGTGTTTCCAGTGTCACAAACAAGCACTACAGCTTGTCGATGTGTGTGTGTCGCCCTCACAAGCTTGATTTATTTGACCACTAATCAGCAAGACGCTTGAACAAGCAGTTAAAGCCGCGGAGGAAATGAGAACCACTCGAAATACGCCAAGTGCACTTGACATACAAAACACACAAGCTGTAAATGCCATGTGCAGAAAGAAAGGCTCTCAGAATCATTCAGTGGACAAGGGTCAAAGGAGTATTAGAAAGCTGGTTGATAAATTGCTAAATATAGTAGCATTATGACAGACTGATACAACAAATATTTTAAAAGAACATTCAATTTTTTTGACAGCTACTTTATGTCTGTCATTTTCAGCAATGAATTTGTACCAAATGCTGTTGATTACCACTGACAATAATTTAAATAAGGGGTGTTTATTCGAGTTCCTGAAAATTCATCTTCCTGCAGAGTTCAGTTATTAAGGATTTAGATCGTTCTAAGCTTTATAAATAATCAAGTAATATTGTGTCACCAGTCAACCAGTTCTATTTACTCACCAAAGCCAATTGTTTGGCATTTTGCCTTAGGAGGTTATTTGTGCATTAAAACGGTACTGCAGAAGTTTGGGATGCAGATATGAGTCTTAAATGAAAGACCAAAAAACAAAATGCACAAAGTGGTCAAATAAAAATGGTTCATATACATTTTCATATGAAAGAAGTCTGGGTAAAGCTTTCGTCAATAATTAAAAACTACATAGGAACACGAGTAATGCAAGATACTATTAACTAACAAGAAACTATAAATACTATAGAAAATACAAATTATTTGGATCAATATTGTAAAGTAAAGATCCTGATAACTCCTAGTAATGATCGAAGCTGTTGAAAACAACGGTTTTCTGGATAGTATTGATTCTGGATAGTACATTTTTCCAAATGATTTGGTGGTCGATGCTATTGGGTTGCCATAATCTTCACTTTAGAATACTACTCCTTCCTTTAGAAGGATGCACTTGAGTCATTCATACCCCTTACAAATATCTCATAAGCTTACAATGACTTCATTTGATATTAGGGGCTATTCACTTTAGAATGAGTGTTAATAGTGCATTAGTCAGTTGTTCATGTGTAGTTGATCATAAATATTCGAAACAGTATTCCAAAAGTGTTCCCGAATCTGTTTTATTGTATGTCTCTATTCATGGAGTGATTTTCTTGTACTGCTGCTTTGCTGTGTTGAATAATGTCCCACCATCAGCATGACCTCCCTAGAGAAAAAGACAAAAAACTTAAAAAATTAATTTACAGTTGCCCACCTTACAGGTAGCAGAGTTGAATGTAATTACCAAGCAGAACTTAAATGAGTATAATTGAGAAAAGGCCTACAGCATACTTGATAACGAATAGCAAGCTAATGAGAGAGCTAAACGGGCACTGGTGGGGCAATGAATATGGTGTGTTTCTGCTATAGCATCTCCTAACTTAAACCTTCCTTTGCTGTCGCATACACAGTTGGGGTTGAAATGCAGTGATTTTGCTTAGCATAGACTAGTTTTATTTATTCAGCATTGGCTGTTCAGAATTACTGGAGATCAGCGCAGGGTGAAAAGTTCAGGCCATGGCACGATGATGTGGGGAGGGCTCTGAACTCTTGACATGTTCATTTTCATGGTTGTGGCCCGTCATTCCAAATTCAGTTTACATGTCTGAGTTTTCCCGAAAACTGACAAATCAATTTTTTAAGTTTTCAGCATATGTTTGTAAGCATTTACAAGTGATAGTTCACCCATAAATGAAAGTTGCCATCATTTACTTCATATTGTTCCAAACTCATTTGACTTTCGAACCCAATCTCATGACAAAACAACACAGTTTCATGGAGCGATGATTTCGCATGAATTTGTGATTCATACCGAAAACATATTTATTTGGGGAAAAACAATAATAAATAAATCTTAAGCATGAAAGTCCACCAACCATTATACCTATCTGTCAGGGGATATAAGCAGATCGTACAAACACAATTTTGTATGAATTCATGAGAAGTAGCCACCAATAAGCAAAAACATAAAATACTTACAAACTGATGTAAGATTGTGTTGGACATTATTTTTCAAGATCAAATTAGATGTTTTAATGTCCACACAATGTTTTAATGTTCACAGATAAAATGTTCACCCACTTAGATGACTCCTCATTAAAGCAAAACAATTACTTCAATTAATGTATACATATTGCACATAAACATTCAGCTTAAATAAATCAGTCAAAACACACAAATACATACATTTCTTAATTACTTTTTCACTGAGGTCCAATCCCAAAAATGTATTTCATGTGTAGTCTAGTATTGTCCCTAAAATATATTAAATTAGGATGAAATTAATTTACATTATTGTGTATGTACCTTTTGGGGGACAGATTTACCTTTTGGTGACAATATTTGTCTGTAGAATTGCTAAGTATTGTTAAGAACACAAACACAGAAAATATAATGATTTCTTTCCAATTGACCACATTCTTAATATTGACAGACAAACATATGGGTGAAACTCCACACTCTTTAAACAGGAGGTGGGGGTAAGAAGAATTCTTGTCTGTCTGACTTTCTGTCAAATCATCAGGCTCCACTCTGCCAAATGCATCCATTGTCTGTCTATTTCAGAAAGGAAAAGAGAAAAGCAGCAAGAGAATTATTCGAAGCACTGGAGTGACAGTGGCTGCATATTAGTTTTTTTCTGACTGGAGAAAAAAATCAATACGGCTTTACAGGCCAGGGCAGAGTGACCCACATCCCAAGAACGGCCAGGCTTTAACCCACACCCTGGCTAGCGTATGTGTGTGTGTGTGTGTGTGTGTGTGTGTGAATGCAGTGAGGGAGGGAGGGTGTTCACATACGCCCTGCCCTGCCCTCCTCTTACCGCCTGATTTCACAATGACTGATTCCAAGTGACGCAAAGATCATAAAAGAGCAAAGCTAACTGTCAGCCTCTATTAGAATGGACACATAGACATAGACAAAGAGGAACAGCCTCTAACATTACCTCTGATTATCATGCAGGCCCAGGCCTGGACTCACCTGAACGCTGCATCTTTAGGAGTGGTTGAACCCTTGGATTTAGCTAGCAAGCTCAAGCTTGTTTGACGTATCTTCAGTATTAGCCATCTAAACACTGCTTAGGTTAATGGAGGTGGAATCAGCGTGCTGGAAAAGTAACGGTGGTTCTCATCATAGCAGCTGTGAGGGTTCTCACGTTAAGGGGTTTGCGCCAAAGGCTACTGAGGGTCACGGAGAAACTCCCAGTCTGGGGATGGGTGGTGTTTTGGGGGCTTGTAACCCTCCATAGGGGTCAAAGAGGGTTTTGCTCAGCCTTGACGAACAGAAAACTGAGAAATCCTAATGAGAGTCATATGTGTTATTTGTTAGATTCCCACACCTCACTGCATTTTATGATAATGCAAAGATAAAAAAAAAATGTCAACTCAAAAGAAATCTCATTACGCTCTTTTGTACAGAGACAGCCCATCGTTTGTTGCAGTTTAGTTGTTGTGAATGGTAATAAAAACAAAAGCACAGTCTTATTGTGTTCCATCTGTCTCACACACACACACACACACACTCACACCAGCCAAGGACCTTAGTGTGGTCAGTCAATATAGTAGTCTGTCACCACATACACTTTTTTGATGAGAGGAAACACAACATTCAGATCAATACATTTCTCATCACACTCTCTGCTCTATCACTCCATGTGTGCCTCTATCAGTAGAGCTGTAAAAACAAACAATATTTTTTATATTATCTGAAGAAAATGTGCGTGCAGATCTCAAGTGCACAACTTCCATTGCTAGGGTGTTGTGGCTAGATTTTTAGCATGTTACTATGCGGTTGCAAAGGTTTTTTAATGTAATTATTCATGCTTGTGTGTGTGTTACTGGCCCAAGTCAGCTGAATGTGTAACGTAGCATTATGAGTTCATTGCAATTTACATTATACTGGAATTTTGCATGCATTTGAAAAAATGTATCAGGTTATTGTACAATTTAAAAAGCAATGGACAATTATCCCTTTTGAAAAACAAGTACACTAAATCATGTTTTATCACCTTTTTATATTTTTTTCAGTGAAAGTAACATTGAGCTTGTAACATTGATTAGTTACCATAAATGGCATATTTCCATATTAACCATATTTAAAATACAATAGAAATAATTATGAAATTATATATAAATAGGTACTTGTGGGTTGGGAAAAGTACTGTGTATGTTTAGTACTTTTAGCTAATCATATAATTGTAATTATAATGCATATAATTAATGTTCCTTTAACTCCAAATAACTTGCAGTTATGTTCACACTTTATACATTTAGCTCACACTTATATACTTTTAAGAGTATATACTTATTCTATATTATTTCATTCCAAATAAGTAATAGTATTTTGTTTATTGTGTCATTAGTTAAAAGTATGATTTACAGGTACATTTTGGATTAGTGAAGGAAAATTACTTGAAGGAAAAGGTTTTTAACGATCTACACGATTTGAAAACTGTATATGGTTCAACAAAACAGTAGGTTTAGGTTTGAATATGGTGTAGGGATATTTCCAAAGTGATAGAGCATACATTTTTAGCGGCCCTCAAGCATAATACAAAAGCTGAAAGTCAAGTAATTTATATATATATATATATACCGCTTTAAACAACACGTATTGTGTCAAAGCACTTAACAGTATTGTTAGTGTTAGTAATGCATAGTGATAAACTATAGATTGAACGATTATCAGTTAAAGGCATTTCATTATTGAATTTAGCTGCAATACATACCTGTACCAATGTAATAAAAACGTGCTACTGTCACGTATTGAATGTCTGTTTTAGCGCCACTCTCTGGAAGTTTCACTTTGAAATTGCTGCAAAACGTGCACTAAGGTACATGATTACTGGTTTACAGTATGTATGTATGTAGGTGAAATGTGGTTTGAGCTGGTTTAAGCTGGTAATGTGCTAGTCCTAAAATGGTCCTGAGCAGTAGCAAGTTACTGACCAGCACGGCCAGCTTAAATCTACAACAATGCTTCAGAACATACCAGCATATGTAGTTTTTTTTCAACAGGACTGCGTATTTGAATGAAACAAAACAATATGGATTAACATGACGAAATATGATCTCCCTGTTTCATAGGCAGTATGCTTTTTTTATAGAAAGTATACAGGAATGATTTTCATTGAATAAATTTTGATCCTCTTATTGTATTATTTTACAGACAAATTGTATGATTATTTGAAGTAACAGTGTTGATTAGACCCAGATATTCATCAAAATAACTTTTTTTTTTAAGTCCATATACATGATTAGATTTTCAGAAATGGTGATGCAAGCTGAGACTAGTGCTATTTGATAGCTCCACACTGGGTTATGAGGATGCTTCATGTTACTGCCTATAGACCTAATTATTATTAATATAGATACATTCTAGCCTCTTGTAAAAAAGGCATACATGTGTAGAATTCATTTTAAAAGAGTAAAAAGTAACAAATAAATGTGTTATAGTTTATGCAGTAAAGCTTTAGTATAGGGGCAATTTTACTATTAGGCAAGCTAATAAGCATCTAGTTGTTATTAACACATTCACTATTTATTAGTACTTATGAAGCATGACCATATTCTACATTCCTAATCCTACCCAATATGTAAACTTATAACCTCCTTGCTAACTGCTAACTGTGGAGTTTATTAAAATAAAGTGGGACCATTTACATTATTTTAAATGCTAAGCTGACATATGAAGAGTGTTTAAATTTGCATGTGCTGTATATTTATCAAAATACTTATTTAAAGCTCAATAAAAGATTGTTAATACATGGTTTAAAACTTGTAAATAGTTGCATGTATTATTTATTTATTTGCGTTTTAGGAAAGGATTTTTTTCTTTTTGCATGTATTGTATGTGTGAGGTTTCATCAAATTTATTTAAATTATGGACAGATTTGTCACTAAACGATAGCTAAGTAAACCCATATACATATGCTTTATAGAGGAAGACAGATGAGCCTGAGAAATGCAGGGCTTTCCTAAAACCCTCTAGCTCAAACCAGTCTGGTGTGTGTGTGTGTGTGTGTGTGTGTGTGTGTGTGTGTGGTTCTCCTTCGGCGTGTCATGGTTGCATGCAGAGTTTCTGTAGGACACCTAACACACACACCCCTGAGAGAGAGAGACTGTGTGTGTGTGACCTCAGGCCGCTGTGCGTTAGTTCTGTTTCACAGAGAGAAAGAGACAAACACTGCATAACACACAACACATGTATGCCACAGACACACACAAACAACACCCACTCGTTTTATTGGCCATTTTATTATTTCTCTGAGTTGTTGCACAAGGCTTTTTTGCCCTGACATGTTTGTCATGATGCAAATCTTTTCAAATTGTGGTAGCTGGAAGCTAAAGAGAGATTTAATCTGATTGGCTATGAGGTAACCTTCTATTCCATCAGCCAACCAATCAGCTTTGGGTGAGGAAGTGACATCAGCTGCAGACTTCTCTTAAGTAATTGCTCATTTTATCTCATCACGTATTTGTTTTTTTGTTTGTTGTTGTTTGTTTGTTTTTTGGACCAGTAACCTTATATTATTGTACAATAATACATTACGATACCGCACAGAAAAAGAGATTGCTTGTATTTGTGGAGATTCTCGCTTGTTTCGTTTTTTGTAACTCTTTTCAGACTACTGTTTCTCAGAATTCTTGTCTTTATCTTTTATTCTGTCGGCTTAGGATACAATAAGTATATAGCTTTATATAGATTGTCCCTGTATGCATCTCTAAGTATCTATTATATATCCATTATATAACCCAGTGTGTTTCTTTAAACATCATACACTTTGTTAAAATGTAGATAATGTATACATATACTAAACCTTAGTGAAAATAGATGAAGAAAATAAGTTATTACTCTACATATTCAAAAAATATTCTTTTGGGTGTGTGTGTTTGGGGAGTGGGTGGTGGGGTGCGGGGTGGACTGTGTTTAAGCTTTGAGAGCTGAATGATTGAATGTTTAAAATGTGAATGAGGGTTGAACAGTGTGACATGGCTGCATGATGGAGTGGTCTGCCATTTCTACGTTATACAGTGATGAATATGGCCTTCTCAAATAGTTTTGTGTGTGTGTGTGTGTGTGTGTGCGCTTATCGTTAATGTTGTTGTTTACTGTTTCTGCGGTTAATGCAGTCATAGTCACTGACTGGATGCTGGTTCTTTCGCAGGAAGTGCCACCACACGTGACGTTATCTGTTCTGTTATTATTCAGCATGCCTGTTTGTTTGTGTACAGTGACTCGAGGTGAAGGCAGAGCAGATGTATAAGTAGACGTGTCTCTTCACAAAATTAAGACTGACCCCATTTCGTTTATTTGCGTTAATATGTATTTATAGCAGATTTGTAACTTCACAGTTCATAACACAACCCATACATTCACAAACTGTTTCTGGAATTTATCCAGTGCTCTTCAAACGTAGAGTATCACGGACGTTTCATATCCATTCTGATATCCTATAGCGTATTGAAAGTGACACCACACGTCTCTATTTTAACGAGAGCGCCGTGGGAACGGATATAACAAAACTTCAGAGACGTTTAAAAATCATACCTGAAGTGATAACCTTCTTCCGGTTTGATAATGAGGGGTTGAGACGCGACGTGTCGGTGTCGCTCGCAAGCGTTATTTCATGTAATCTCATCAGAATACACCTGATTTTAACAGCAGATTGGAAAGTTTTTATACTTGTGAAACTTTACATCGTCGAAATAATCATAAAATGAGTAAATCAACGAGGACAGGCGGCAAAACTCAACATGCACAGACTTGTCAAGAAAGCAGCAAAATGGCAGATAGCGGATCCGCATCCCCTCAACTTACAACCGAATCTCTAGTCAAGGAGCTCGAAAGGTTCAGAAAGGACATGACTAGAGAATTCGTTACACTTCTAAACAGCTCTCTGGAACCAATCCGGTCTTCAATTGAATCGATAGGTGCGACCTGACAAGCGCAAGCAGCTACGATCAGTGAGATGGAAGCGGGCCTATCGGAGACACAGCGACCAGTTAACTCGACTCGAACATAATGTCAGCACTCTTCAAACGAAGATGACAATTATGGAAAAAGAGAATACGGCGCTTAAGGCTAGCATAGAAGATCTGATCTCTCGCTCGGCGCCAAAATATACGAATCATTGGCCTTCCGGAGGGTATTGAAGGAAGGAATGCAAGGGAGAGTTTGCGACTAACCTGCTTTCTGAACTTCTTGGCGACTGTCTAGCAGAACCACCTGAGTTGGATCGTGTACATCGCAGCCTCCGACCCAAACCTCGCGCGGGCGAACCTCCACGACCGCTGATTGTCAGATTTCATCGTTACATCATCAAAGATTCGGTCATGACATGGGCTAAAGCGCAGAGAGACCTCTTACAAGGATCACAAGATCAAAATGTATGAGGACTTTAGCACAGAGACGGCGAGGGAAACGGGCGGCTTTCAACAAAGTGAAGAGCCTTTTCTACAAACGAGGAGTTCGGTTTGGAATGCTGTACCCTGCGCGCCTTCGAGTGAGCTGCAACGGCGTGGAACGGATCTTTGATTCTCCTGAAGCAGCAGAGTCGTTCTATCATCAGAACTTTACAGACTAACTCTGGAACTATAGACTAAACTGTATTGCCGCGATGGAAGGATGACTTTAACAGGTACAGTTTATACCGCGGTTCTTCGAGATAATGCTTCCAGTTAAAGCTCGTTCTATTGCAATTACGTCCGGATACGTTATTAATATGTTTAAGATTTACGTTTCTCATGTATCACTAAAATTTAACAAGGTGTAAATTTAAGTTTTGAGATAGACAATTCTACGTGGTTAATCGGTGGTGTAAATGGGTGTTCTGGCATCTCGTCATGTTCAAAAGACGAGCTTCAGAGCTGTAAGTATAGTAGGTTTTTCTCTTTTTTCTCTTTTTTTTTTTCTTCTTTTCTTTTGTTTTTTGTTGTTTCCCTTTCTATTCTTCACTCTCACCTATTCATGTGTCTCAAAGATCTTTTCGCTCATTTTATCATTTTCATTATTATCATCATTATGTGCTGTTTTTCTCCAACAACAAATGAGTGTTCCTAAAGTTAAAGTGGAGGGCTTACTTGCAATACTATCAGATTTGTTACCTGGAACGTGAGAGGCCTTGGTGGTCAAATTAAAAGATCAAGAGTTTTCTCGCATTTAAAAAGTATGTCTACGGATATTGCCTTTTACAGGAAACTCACCTCAAGATGTGTGATCAGAACAGATTACGTAAGCCATGGATTGGTCAGGTTTTTCACTCAAATTTTAATAGTAAATCTAGAGAGTACTGCCATTGTAATACACAAACGTATAAAGTTTGTCCCAAACAGTGTAATCTCTGATCCTGGTGGACGTTACGTAATAGTATCAGGTACTCTATATCAGACCCCTGTTATATTAGTAAGCGTTTATGCCCCTAATTTTGATAACCCAGCCTTTATGACTACACTATATTCCCACTTTCCAAATTTAGATACTCACCACCTTATTTTGGCGTGGGATCTTAAGTGCACAATTAGTCGAATTTGGACCGTTCTCAGCCAAGGATATCAGCTCCTAGTTCAATGTCTAGGACCTTTTCATCTGTAATGGATCAGTTGGGGTGTGTAGATCCTGGCGATTTCTCAATCCAACTGCAAAAGATTTTTCTTTCTTTTCGAATGTCCATCATGTATATTCACGTATTGATTATTTTTTTATAGATAAAGCTTTTTTATCTTTAGTCAAATCTACAGAATATTCTGCAATAATTATCTCAGACCATGCCCCACACATTTTGATCTCTCGCCTCAAAATTCTTGTAAACATGCTGGAAATTGGAAGCTCAATAGCAGGTTATTGGCTGACAAAGAATTTTGTGAATATATTTCTAAGAATATAGATTTTTTTGGACACCAACAAATCTGAGTCTGTGTCGCCATCACTGCTATGGGAAACATTCAAAGCATACATACGAGGAAGGATAATCTCTTTTAATGCATATTGGACCAAATGCAGAAAATTAAAACAGCAGAAACTAATTGATAAAATTTTAGAGTTGGACAGATCAAATGCCAGGTCACCAAACACGGCTTTAGAGACGGAGCGGCTTAAACTACAAACTGAATTTGACTTACTGACAACCAATAAGGCAGAATTTCTGCTAAATCGAACAAGAGCAACATACTATGAACATGGAGAGAGCTAGCCGTCTCATGGCATCTCAGCTCAGACATCAGCGGGCTTCTCAATTAATCTCACAGGTTTATGACTCCTCAAATAATCTTATCAATGATCCAGTCAGAATAAATTTGGAGTTTGCTTCCTTTTATTCTAGGCTATATAAATGAAGCTTGCTCAGACACTAATGCTATTCATGATTTTCTCTCTCAATTAGATATTCGAAATTAAGCTCAGAAGCAGTCAGTAGCCTAGACGCACCTCTTAGTTTGGAAGAGATAACTCTTGCATCGCAACCATGAAAAACAACAAGGCCCCTGGCCCGGATGGCTTCCTCAACTGAATTTTTAAAAAGTTTTCTAATCAGCTATCCCCATTCTATTAGAATTGTACAATCACTCTTTGGACCAAGGATTCTTGTCACCATCCCTAAGCCAAGCTTTGATTTCATTAATATTAAAGAAAGACAAAGACCCTAAACTTTGTGGCAGTTACAGACCAATTAGCTTAATTAATAATGACGTTAAACTATTAGCTAAAGGTTTGGCCAAGCGTTTAGAGTGTCATCTTTCATCCATTATATCAGATGACCAAACTGGTTTTATAATGGGCCGCCAGTTATCGCGTCCAATATACGCCGTCTGCTGAATGTAGTCTTTACTCCATCCAGGTCATCAAAGCCAGAAATGGTCATTTCGCTGGATGCAGAGAAAAGCTTTTGACCGGGTGGAGTGGGATTACTTATTCACAGTTCTACAAAATTTCGGATTTGGATCTACATTCATATCATGGATCCGTTTATTGTACTCCAATCCCTCAGCATGTGTGAAAACAAACTCTGAAATGTCTACTTATTTTTCTCTCTCGGGTACCCGTCAAGGATGCCCACTCTCACCTCTCCTCTTTGCTTTGGCTATTGAGCCTCTCTCTATAGCTTTGAAATCTTCTTCAGTGTTTTCAGGTATTAGTAGAGGCGAACAGGAACATCGGGTATCATTATATGCTGATGACCTTTTTGTTATACATCTCAGATCCTCTTAACTGTATGAACAACATAATGCATTTGTTAAACGAGTTTGGCTCTATATCCGGTATAGGCTGAACTTTGCTAAGAGCGAATGTTTTCCAATTAACGCGTTGGCAAAACAAATCTCCCGACGTTACCGTTTCACATGTCTTTTACTGGTTTTCGTTATTTAGGATTCAAATCTCAAAATCTATCAAATCATTGCAAAAGAAAATTTTACTAAATTAATAGACCGTATTAAAGCAGATCTTCAACAGTGGAATAATCTTCCGCGCTATCGTTAGTAGGCAGGATTGAGTCAATTAAAATGAATATCCTTCCACGTATGCTTTTTCTGTTTCAGACGCTTCCTATTTTTCTCCCCAAATCCTTTTTAAGTCACTTGATGCCATCATATCCTCATATATTTGGGCTGGTAAACCCCCACGTGTTTCAAGTTAACACTTCAAAGAGCCAAACAGGATGGTGGTCTTGCACTTCCAAATTTTCTTTTTATTACTGGGCAGCTAATATCCAAAAATTTATTTTTGGTGTAATTCCCCAGATATCACTTTGGTGTCGGATGGAAGCCAATTCCCTGCGTATTATCCTCATTACCCGCATTGGTTTTTGACCCCAATCTGCGATGTCCCACTAAATTCACCACAAACCCGATTGTACTCTCTTCACTAAAAATCTGAAACAGTTCCAAATCATTTCAAATTAAAAGCATTGTCCACTTTGGCGCCTATCTGTGGTAATCATCTTTTTGTCCTTCTAGTTTGGATTCTACTTTCACACAGCTAAATGAAAAGGGTTTAATACAGTTCGTGGATCTGTTCTTTGATCACACATTTGGGTCATTTAACGATTTGTTGAGTAATTATAAAATCTCTAAATCAAACTTATTTCGTTATTTTCAAATGCGTGACTTTGCCAAAAAACATTTGGATACTTTCCCAGCAGCCAAAGAATACTTTAATTGAAGATATATTCTTGCTACCAAAATTTCTGAACCGCATTTCCTCCATTTATGACCTGCTTGGTCCTCTCATCTTCTTCCTCTTTCTAAACTCAAACAAACCTGGGAGATGGAGTTAGAACAGGAAATTGACGAGAGCTGTGGGACACTGTTTTTAGCCAAAATGAACTCTGTCTGTATCTGTGCTCGCTTAAATCTCATTCAGTTTAAAGTTGTTCACAGAATCCATTTCACTAAAGCAAAATTAAAAAACTCTGTTTATCAGAAGATGATAGATGCAATAGATGCCTGTTGTCCCCAGCAGACCATACTCATACATTTTACACTTGTCCTAGTCTGAATTCTTACTGGTCCTCTTTTTTGATACAATGTCAAAAGCTCTTAGTGTTTCTGTGATACCTTGTCCAATAACAGCAATTTTGGAATATCTCCTGTTGATGGCTTATATAAGAAGCACCATGCCGATATTATAGCCTTTGCCTCATTAATAGCCAAAAGACGTATACTGTTACACTGGAAATCCTCATGCCCCCTCCCAATCTCTCTTGGTTGAAAGATTTGATGTCTTTCTTACATTTGAAAAAATCAAATACTCTATCAGTGACTCTGTCAATTCATTCTATAAAATGTGGAATCCTCTGCTTTCCTTCTTTGAGACCATACCTGCATTATAGATACAGAATCCTTATTTACCCCCTTTTTTTTTTTTTTATTTTATTTTTTTTTTAATTTAACTTTTCTTTATTAGAAATTACCCCCTTTCTTTTTTGTTTTCTTTTTCCTTTTTCTTTTTTCCCCTCTATTTTTCTGTATAATATTTGTATGTGTATTCCCTTTTTGTGTGTGTGTGTGTGTGTGTGTGTGTGTGTGTGTGTTGTTGTGGTTGTTCAAAAAAAAAAAAAAAAAAAAGTTACATGTATGTATGTATACATATATTACAGTAATAAATAAATAAAAAAAAAAAAAAAAAAAATCATACCTGTGGCCAAGTCATGATATTCACCCTGCAGAGTGAACACATTTCAGTGTGCAGGAGCACAGGAAAGGGTGTGGAGAAGATTTGACTGCCTGTCAGCGCCTGTCAAATGTGTGTGTGTGTGTGTGTGTGTGTGTGTGTGGTGGAATCCTGAGTTTTAATCAAACTGGGCATCTAAGGAATCTTCCCACAGAGTGTGTAACACCCACAGACACGCTGACACACACACACACACACACTTTCTCTCTCTCTCTCTCTCTCTCTCCCCACACACTTTTTTGAATAAATAAGTAGATAGTCTCTACTTCTGTTGTTTTTGTATTATCCTAATTATAATGACAATGGAGTAACCCCTACCTCTAAGATTAAACATTTTTTTTTAATTTTAGGGTTATTAAATGGAAACATTTTATTAAAGAAACTATTCATTAATGTCACTAAATATCTGTAAAGTAGAGTTTCCCCTCAAATATTTTTTTCTCGAAATATAGCTTAGCAAACCCACACATATTTCTTTTTTTTTTTAATTTCTCTCTGATCTTAAGCATTTCAAAGTTTGATTTCTAATTGAATTTCTGTTCCTTTTTTCTTTTGATTGCTCCATATTTTTATCTGTGCTGTCGACCTGTGGCTCTTGTCGAATGCAGCGTGATGTCAATCATTCTTGTGATCCGTCATCATTACAGTATCACAGCGTTTTGCTGCGGGGCTTGAACCTTAAACACTCCTCCCACCACCACCCCTCTCCTCTCTCACACAAGAAATGATTGAAAGCCATGTGAAATTAGACAAAATCAAGACGCAATAAAGGACATGTGAGTGTCCGAGCGCTCTTCGCCGGTGAGACAGCAGTGTTAGAGCAAGCACACTGTCCTGAGTAATCCAATCCGATGAGGCCAGTCCCTTAATCTCTGTCTAGGGAATGTGATTGCTCTAATGCATTTAGTGAAACTCAGGCAAGGTTTTATTTAATCGCGCTGGCTAGAACTGTGGAGGGGAGATGAGAAAAGTACACAATCTTTCATCATACAATCATCTAGTACTATTGCATTTACTGTTGTTCTGTTGTTCTTACACGTGTGCATCTCTGTGTGTTTGATCTATAGGGGATGCAGGGATTGTTGTTCCTGTTTTTTTTTGTTTTTTCCCCTTTTCTTTTAATGATTTCTTTATTAAGTTGCATATATTTCACTGTAAAAAAAAAAATATATATATATATATATATATATATATATATATATATATATATATATATATATATATATATATATATATATATATATATATACATACATTTTGGGACCAGTACGCATTTATTATAATAGGTTAATATACAAACACATTTCAATTAACATAAATCTATGTTAATTCTTAATTCACAATATTGTCACAGGAAGAAGAATCCGTATGTTTCAAAAGCTGGCAAAAGCTTATTGTGGTCAGTAAACATGACCTTAAAATGTTATGCTATCTATCTTTGGCCTCTGACAGCACAATAACACAATATGCATTAACTAAAAAATATGAAACACATCTTGTTACACATCGTGTTAACAATTTTTGTTATCGTTTATTTAAACCTCTGCTAGTGACACAATAACCAACGCATGTTTTTAAAAATAGGTGTGTGTGTGATTTTGTGTCTAGCTAGTTCAGGAGGCTATTGAGATTGAAGGGGAAACAATTGCAGCCACATGTGTTTAGGGGAGCACTCGGTGACACATTAAGGGTTTGTGGAGGAAAATCTGTGACATCTGTGATCTTCGGCTTTACCACCTGAAGAGCTGTGCATGTCTGTGTGCGTGTGTGTGTGTGTGTGTGTAAGTGCGTGTATGGGACTATCTGCATACTATTTTAGACATTATATTTTTACACAAAGTTTCCTTAGAATAAAAATATTCATAATATAGAAAAAGGGTTTTAATCCTCAATCAGGTGATGTTTGCAGTATCTGCTTGTTGTGTAAATTTGTGATTGGTTTATGTAAATGTGTACTGTAAATTGATAATTATGTTATGAAGTGTTTGTGGATAGACATATTTACGTTGTTTAAAATCTACAGGCACTGGTCTTTTAATCTCTCATCAGCATTGAGAGAATTCTGTTCAGACTTAATGGTACTGAGCTATGCTTTTAATGAAACTTTATGGTGGCAATGAATTTCATGCCTGGTACAAAAGTATTTCATGCCAGGTACTTCACCAAATATAAATGTTTAATCAGACAACCTCACAAAGCGATCAATCTCACAAAGATTTATCTTACAAATACACTAAATAACAAATTTATGAAAGCAATTGTCTGCACTATTATATAGAAAGATTATATTTGGTTATATCTTGAAAATGTATTTAGTTTTTAGAATTTAGTGTTGGTAAAGTTAAGGTATAATACATCAGCATAATCTCACTTTAAAGTTCTATTTGACCAATTACACGTTAGAATACTGTTCTGTCATTAGGGGATGATTATAAAGGAACAAATGACTAAAACGTGTTTAATATTCTAGTAACTACTATTAGCTAACAGAAAAACTGATGCTACTGTTCATACCTGCTGAAACACTGCTAGGAACCACTATATACATGTTCTTAACTAATGTAAATAACAAAAAATGTATAATTAAAGAAAAAATTATTAAAATGAATATCATGGCAATCCACTAGCAATGGCTCACGTATTTAAGAAGGGGTTACTAATTATTTGGATAAGTATTCTAAACTGTAAAGCATCATAAGTCTCTAATATCGCTTGTAGTCATTGTTACCAATTATTTGGATCAGTTCACTGAAGATCATGGTAACCCAGTAGCCAAGTGCTACCAAATCCATTGAAAAAAACTATTCAGAACCTCACAAATACCTCAAAAGTTTATGAAGACCTCCATCATTGCAAGGGTGTTATCTTGATCTTCACTTTAGAATACTGATCCATGTAATTAGTAATTCCTTTGATGAATGTAATAACACTTGAATCATTAATATCCAGCACTTAACAAAACCCTCAAAAGCTTACAATGGTAGCTATCATGTTATTCACTTAGGAATACTGATCCAAATAATCAGTAATTTCTTTATTTAATATTACTCACTAATTTATTAATCAGAGTTTCTTGTTAGTAGGTCCTAGCACACTAGTTGTATTACTCATGTGTAGTTATTGATTATTACATGGAACAGTATTTTAAAGTTACATAATATGCCTACAAGTTGTTGTGTGAATAAACATAACTAAAGATCAGAACGTATGCTGAAATAACATTTTAAGCAACTATTTCTACAGATTTTTTCTCACGGAGATATTTCAATATTTTAACTTTCATTTTAACTTGTTAACTTGTTGTCTGGTTATATTTTCAAATTAAAAATTTTTTTTTCCCAATCTGGCACAATTACTCGCTCTGTCTTTACCACAAGTCAGAAATTTGCTGAGATTTGAATAAAGCGATTAAACGCAAAGAATAATGTAGCCTTTGCTGTTGTTTGACAACTCGACGTGGAGAAAAATTAATGACAAAAATACATTTCTGAAAACTGGGCATTCACTGTTGATTTAAAAGGTATGTTAGCAGGAAGCGCAACATATATACAAGCTCCCGCCCTGCAGTTCCACCCCAAACATATTGACATTTGAAAGGTGTTTGACACTGCTGCCTCTTTGTTTTGGCATCCGTGAAGCGAGAAAAGGAGGAGGTCGTTTGGATGATTAACAGGAAAAGCGAAAGCAAGAGAGCGTCTGGGGTTAGTGGTAGGTGTTCCTGGGCCCCTCTGGCAGGAGCAGCTGGAGTCTCTAAATTAGTGCTGGGCTTGATTATGCGCTGTTCACCCTCTCCGGCCCTCCTCTGAGTTTAGCTGCAGGTGAAACTCGCTGCCAGTCGGCCTTCTGCCGCCCCTCTCAGGCTTTTGTCCTCCTGCACGTAATTGTAACGTGCATGGTGCCGCACAGCAAATGTGCTCAGGGTGATAGTGTGTTTCTGGGTGTGTGTGTGTGTGTGTGATGCTTCTCATCTGTTGACTGTAGAACCAGCCCATATCTCAAACACACATACACAAACACACTTCCCTCTAGTGGAACTATTAGCCAGCATGGAGTTGCTCAGTGATTCCCAAACATGAATAGGCATCCCCTAAGGGGTGCTTAAACAGGTTTCTGGAAAAATCTTGGTTATATATATATATATTTATGTGTAATAAAAATGACAAAATGGTATTTGGTCATCAGTTATTTGAGATAGATTATTTTTAAAAAACAGTGCTCTGTTTAAGCACATGACCAGCACCACGCAAGAACTAGGTCCACCAATGGAATGTGTCTATAATGGGACTGTTGCATTTAGTTATGCTGTTGTCAACTCATTAATGATAGTTGCATATCAGCCTAAAAAGGAATTTTTTGCATAATTCTGTCTTATACTGGTTTTTGATATTGGTGTCACTGAAGAGTGTGAAGAGTGATGGTAGAGTGTCCTGGCTCTGTGCTAAGACAAAATACTGAAAAACATTGGAGTTGATGTTTGCATAGGGGTACCTGTCTATTTCTCTCTCTCGCTGCCGTTGTCTCTGTGCCGGGTCTTTGTGCGTGGGATCCTTGGGTGATTTGGGATTTCTCCTGGTTGCAGGCCTGGGGAGGACGGTAACTGAGCCACCAGCCGAGGGAGCTGGACCAATTACACTGTTAGGATAAATGTAGCGCCATGCATGGATTGTGGTACTTAACAGGCTGTATGAAGGCACGCTTCACCAGGGTATTTTTAAATGGAAGGGAATTTAAAACAGATTTATGGGGCAGTTAAAAATAGTGCGACTGATATCCCTCCCCATACATTTGCCTCTTTCTTTCTTTCATGAAATGATAGATCTGCAGTAAGAGGAAAGCTGTCCCCAGCGGAGCAGCCCAACACAAATTGACAATTTCAATCCTGTAGCATAATATCCTCATTGTCTTTCCTCACTTCATTTCTTCTGTCCTCCTGACCAACAGTGACATATTAAATTAAGCCTTAACTAAATCTGAGTTAATGAATTATTCCAGCACCTATGATGTGATTATTTTAATTAATGGGACAACATACCTGCCGTCATTCTTGTCTACTAATGAACAGTGCGCCAGCTCTAATGTCTTTTCTGACACCGCCCACTGCCCCCCTAAATAATGGAAAATGAGTGTTTCTGTGTCTGATGGCCAATTCCCTCCTGTGAAATAAAGCTTTGTGAATCAGTGCTAGACTTTTTGAGACAAACACAATGCTGCTAGAAAAAAAGTGGGCTGTACGTTTTTTTTGGCTGCATATAATTATTTGTCATGTCATATCTTCTACGATATGCTGTTACGAGACAATAGTATAATTATTTAGCATCTCTTCAAAAGGCAATATTGTCTTCATTCATCTCAAATCATTTTAAAGCTATGCAGTATCAGGTTCAGTATCGCAAATGAATCACCTGCAAAACGGTATGTGATATTGCATAGCTTCAATCAGTCAATCACTTTTATTTATATAGAGCTTTAAACAGTACAGTTTGTGTCAAAGCACTGAACAGTATCCAATAGGAGAAAAGAATGATAGTAATGTATAATGACAAGATTCCCTAATCAAAGAACCGGCCTTACTGTCAGTCTTTTAATTTACATTAATTATTTTTAATAAATATGAATAAGAGCACAGAGAAGCATAATGTAGTCACACTTTAATTAATAAAAAAAAAAAAATATATATATATATATATATATATATATATATATATATATATGTAATTTTATTTTTATTTTTTAAAAGAATTCAGCTTTGGAAAAAAAAGAAAGGTACAATTCCAGTTTGAAAGCAGTAAAATACTGGGCGTTCACTGTAACTGTATAAGGTATGCGAGCAGGAAGTACAATGTTGTACAAAACCCACCCCAGCAGTGCCACATATTGACATTTAAGGGTGTTTAACACTCTATGTCAAAAATGGCAAAAGTGCAGTTTGTTTTTTTGTGTCTTACAGTGTGACTGCAACTGACCTGGATCTGTTGAAACATGAACAAAAACTGTCACTCTGCTAAAGACCGTATTTAACAGAGACACAATTAAACAAAGTATTTGGCAAAAACACTGCCAACTGTCAAAGCCAAAAACTTCCACACGGCGCTGATGGTTTCATGACATGCCTCTAGAACTACCTTGATCGCTTCTTCATCTCTATAACCAGCTGACCTGCTGCACTAAAGTAAACTTGACTAGAATTTTGGCCTCAAGACACTTCATAATATCAAATCTTGATGTAGTCTGTTTTTGCTCTCTTTACTATTAGACAGACACACAGTGGCAGAAAGTATGGGAGACTGGGGACGGTTGCAACATCAACCTGATTCTTCGATTAGGAATGAGCTAGAGTTAAGATACTTATACTGCACATGCTAAATTAGCCCCTGCACCAATCTAATCAGGCATATTTTACCATTCCCTCAGGAAAAAAAAAAATATTTTGTAGTAAAAAAAGTGGGATTTTTTATGTTTACAAAATTCCTTATAGTGTCTAAATGGTTTTTGTGAAGCATTGCTCATTCATATAATTTAAATCAGTATTTTTATCAACTGTTAAAGTGTTTTTTTCTGCCAACTTGGAACCTGGGGTTCCGAAACACGATGGGGTAAACTGGCAGTGGGTGGGTTTCACAAACCAAAACAAAGTCCTACATTCCGGGCCAGAATGTGCATTTTTTCAAAGAAGAATAAATTACTGTAGCATAGTTTTTCAGATAAACAAGTACGTTAACTTAGAATGTTTCTTAAATATCTGCAAACATATTGTAGTATTTTTATGCTTTAGTAGAGTCAAAGTCCTACATACAGCACCTTTAATATGCACAGCTTTAGATCACTGACAAACTACTCCAATTGTCACGTTTGAAGGTGTGCGGCGAAAGAGCACTCGAGACTCGAAATAAACTTAAACGGATTTAATCCAAACGGGAAAAAATAAATATACAAAGGCAGGCAGGACAGGCAGGCAGGACAAAAATCGCGTAGGGACATCGACGATCGGACAACGTGAACTCAAAACACACAGGACTAAATACACGAGGAAATTGACTAAATTAACACGACACGGCTGAAGACAATAATACAATTAACATGTAGGGAAGGCAGCGCACACAGAGCACGTGGCACGAGACAAAAACAATAATAACACAGTCCAGAGACGTGAAGCCAATGAATTATTTGCGAAACTGAACACGATATTGCGTAGCTTTTCAGCGATCTACGGCGCCGCAAAACTGGTGCTTCATTTGAAAACAACTGATAGAGATTCACTGCTAATCAAAGAACCAGCTTTATTGATGCGATGTGCAATATATATATATATATATCCCAGCCCTAGTAAGAAATAAATGGCCATTGATTTGCTTTGGCAAATCTCATTTGTGACATATAGCACAATTTGACAAGAAACAGAAACACATTGTACGGCCAGATCTACACCATTTTCTATAGTAGCTATTTTCTGAAATAATGTCAAAAGAAACTTGGAATTTTGTTTGTAGTTTTAGTTTTTGTAATGTGTGTATGAACAGATCAAACATACATATATTACACAACTCGCAGAATTCTTACATCACACACTCGCTCACAAGAAAACACCTAGTTCCCCATGTTCATCCCTGTGCATTCATGCGTTCAGTCTGAGCCCTGTAGATCTGTACTTGGGTCTGTGGTCTTTGTCAGACAGTAACAGACAGTTGCAGTAAAAGCGGCTTTGTTTGATATTTAAAGTTCAGACTCCACTGACGCTGAAGGCCAGACTAGAGGACTGGCGTGCTACAATTTTCTCTGCCATCTCTTTTACTAAAGGACAGGAACATTTCACTGTACTATATAATACACTACAAAAGAACCCAAACTCTTTTTTCCATAGGACTTCATCTGTCCCACCTCATAGTATTTAAGAAAATGTTTCCAGTACAATGGCATCCATGTAAAATAACTTGTTACTATTAACAACTTTCACATATAGTTACCTAAAATACACTGGGAGGATTCATCAGATTTTGTGCATCTGTGTTCTGTTGCCAGTGTTATGTCTAAAAGACTTTAATGATAATATAGGACACCTGCTCTTTCAACTGAAGCTACTTTTCAGATTGCCTTTTTTGGATTTGCCCCCAGGAGGTGGTTGGTCCAAACAAGAATTTATTGTGGTAAGGTTTAATGATTTGGACCACACTCAAGTGTAGGGTTCTTCTCAGAGCTATAAATTACCATCCAAAGGCAAGAATGGTCCTGGCTGTAAGGCCTGGTTCTACTCCATTTCTATCTAAAGCAGTATATTGAGTTTAGGGACTGCAAGAAGAGTGTATCTAGTTGGGTGTAGTTTGGGTGTATCTAGTGGTTTCCATAGATTTATTTTACTTTTATACTGAGCAAACCCTAACCCTAAACCTTCCCCTTAAAGAAGACCTGCTTGCATGGTTAAACTTTTGGATAACATCTGCTCTTGTGAGGACACTTTCGTTCACACAAGGTACCATAAACAAATACACACACACACAATTTTACCAAAAGTGTCATTTTTATTTACTTTTATGGGTCATATAGTGAACATTAAACTGCACAAGAGAGAAAAGGACAGTGAAGGTACAAGATATATTGAGATGACAGACTGCATGATCAGGACTGCTGTGGCTCCTGTTCTGGCCTGGAGCCGTGTGACACTGATCCGATCTAGTTAAACAACAGCTGTTTATGATTTCAAGGAAATCAGTGGAAAGATTCTCTCTGGAGACACTGCTCTGTGCCAGCACTCCTCCTTTTCGTAAATCAAATACCTGTACAGAAGCCTGTGGGTGTCAGCTGATTCCAAAACTAACCAAATCAACCATTCATTGTATCAGAACCTCAATAACAGCTTGTCATTGCATTTCAGAAATGAGAAAATCTGGTTAAGAGTTTGAAAAAAAAAAAGTGACCTTGAGAAGGTTAAAAGTTTGATTGGCACCAGCTGTTGTAGGACGTCATTCAAAATGAGTGGTCAGGTGAGAAAAGGTGAAACAAAAGCAAGCAAGAAACAAAACAAATCAGGTTATGTCAGGTTTGTAGCCATGCCGTGGATTGAAATGATTAGTGAGCTGTTTTATCGTTTCTTCTGGTTGGGGCTTGTGAATGTTTACTGTGAGGTCGTTCAGATTCAGAAGTGGCGGCACTCTTCAGCCATGTGGACCAAGACTATAAATCCCACTGAAATGATGCAATGGGGCGAATTATAGAAGCTGAAGTAATCAGTAAAGTTGGCGTTCATGATGCTGTAAATTCCTTAAGATTACACTTTGCCAATATGGTATATGTTTCTGTGCCAGGCTACCATATGCTGATGTTGACCAGTAATAACTCAATAAGCTTGTTACTAGGTACATGTTTTGGCTTTACATTATGAATTGGTGTTTCTTCAACTATCATAAATTTTAGGAATCAAAATCCCTGCAACTTTTCATAATCTAAAGTATAGTTTGTCTTACTAACAGGGTCAAGCAGCGAATACACATGAATCACAGGGGCATCCTGTCTTTATCTCTCTCTATATCTCTCTGCGGGCCATCATGAATGAACGTGAAAATTTTGGTGAAAATAAAAAAGTGTAATATGCTCTTTACTGAAGACAGCTCACTCTGAAAAAACATTTTAAAAATGTCAGAGAGTGCAAGAAATCAAGAGAGAGAGCACCTTTCCTGTTTGCATAGTCATCACTGTTCCAGGCAACGCAAGGAAACACATGTCTCTGTTTAATTATGGTTATATGACCATCATAAACAGACTGGTGTTATGAAGGGAGATCCTTTATGGGAGTGTAGAAAACCAAACTCACTCTTTGAAGTGTGAAATTCACTCTGCTTAGAGCCATAAAACCGCTGAGCTAAACACACTCAAATGATATTTACTTTTTCCATGGAGCACCTGAGTTTGATGTCCAACTTTATTGTGCTAGTAGAGGCATTAATTGGTTATTTTAAAAAGATTATACAGCCCAACATAAGCATTTTATATACTGAAATGCACATTGGCAGCACATGTATGGCGGCTTGATGTATGGTGACAAGGTGTAAGTCATTTTCTAAAGCAAACACAGACGCGGTGGCTTTACTGGGCCGATTACCTGAACAACAGGGAAGCACTTGTAAAAACCTGAGACCGCTGATGCTTTCTCCTGTCAACAAACATCTTGTTTATTACACCAAGAATTATCACAAAAAAAAAACAATAAACAAATCATCTCATGTACACAGAGCAAATCTCCATGGCCTAGCTCTGCAGAATTTTGTTCTTTCATATTAGGAAAACCAGACATTACCTAGAGTATTTGGTTGATCCTGCTCCTGGCTCTTGTCTTATATATATATATATATATTGGCAAATTTTTACAATATATTCATGCACGTCTGGTCATTAAAGCCAGTTCCTTGATTAGTGGTAAATCACCTGTTTTCAAATGGAGTGACAGTTAATACAGAGAGCCTTAGATCACTGACAAGCTACGCAACATTGTGTTCAGTAACACAGGCGATACATTTGCGAAGCTGAATGCAATATTGAGTAGCTTGATTTACGGCTCTTGTATTTACTGCTGCTCCTTTTGAAAACAGGTATTTACTGCTAACCAAGGATAAATTCATATATATTGTATGGATGCCCTAACGGAAGGTTATTTGTGTCATACCAGTATTTACCAGGGTCACGGTTTTCCCACATAGTTTGGGTATTTTGAAAATGAAGTCGCAGGAAAAATTAGAGTGCATGGGTTGCGTCTTTTTGGGTTATTTTTATAATGTCCCGTGGCTGCCCAAAGTGTGTATAAACAAATAAAAATTAAAATAGAACCTTTTGCTAATGTGCATTGTACTAGAAATGTATACCTGGCAACTTAAGAATGGAAAGGGTTTTTTTAGCAAGAGTGTAAATGTTAAAGGAACAAAAATGAAAATTCTATCATCATATAGTCACCCTAAAGTAGTTCCAAACCTGTATGAATTTCTTTGTTCTGCCGAACACAAGGGAAGAAAAAGGTTTTTGAAAAAAAGTTTGTAACCAGGCCACCATTTTGGGTCACCATGGACTTCCATAGAAGAAGAAAAAATTTTTTTTCAAAATATCTTCCCTTTGTGTTGGCAGAACAAAGAAAAAAAAATCATACAGGTTTAAAACTACTTGAGGGTGACTACATGATGACAGAACTTTTGGGTAAAGTATTTCTTTACTAATTCAAAAATGACATTTGAGCCATACTTTACTCACCCCCAAGCCATCCTATGTGTATATGCTTTTTTTCTTTCAGACAAGCACAGTCCGTTTTTTGTTTTTTTTTAAATGTATCTTTCCAAGCTTGGTAATGCTGATGAATGGTGGCCATGATTTTGAAACTCCGTAAATTGTATATATCTCTGCTAGTACTTTGTCGTTTAACTAACCTATATGCCTCCAGGGGGTTATCACATGCCCTCTGAAGCAGATCTATGGGTTTTTGTAAAAAAGTATTTCTAGTTTTGAAATAATAATCTAATTGCCGGAAGTTTTGCTTGGAAAAATAAATTCTTACATTTTTAAAAACTCAGACTGTGTTCGTGTGTGAAAGAAGTCATAAAAGAAAGTCAAACAATGTTGTCTGGTTAATGTTTTATTGCCAGTATAAAGGCTAATAATAATAATAATAATAATAATATATACACACACAGACAAGAGTTCATTTAAAAAAAATGCTAAAACTTTATTTTTTTTTATAAATAATATAAATAAAACTACACTTAGGCTGTTTTCATTAAGTAATGATTACTAATAATAACAAATACATAAAATTTACTAAATTTACAAAAAAGTATTTTTTTACATATTAATAGTTTGTTTAATAGCAAAAGCAGATCACTCCAACGGTAATTTTTTGGCAAAAGCAAATCATCCCACATTTCATGTTAGAGTTAAAAAAAAACCCTCATTTAATCTTTGTAATCTCCTCAAAAGACAAATGACCTGACAAGTTTTGTTGTTGGGATCATAGACTGTATGCATGTGATTACACGGAATACACAGTGCTTTTCCCTCATCATTGTGACGTGCTGCTTTTTGCAAGTGAAAACAATTCAGCTTTTATTTTCCTTGTATGTCCTATAAAAAATATCGCAGGTTCATAAAGTTTGTCACAATTATTCATACTTGATCACTTTTAGTCAGCAAGCAAACTCCTCAAAATATGTCTTTCAAAATAAAAGCAGCTTTGTCATGTGACCTGAATACAGCACACTGATTCGCTAAAAACATCTCCTTATATCCCCAATATAAACTTACAAGTTATATGACAATTAGCATTATTTTTCCCCTGCTCTTAAGTCTGCCCAAAATAAATGATTCCTCGTTCACTGAAACTATAGGTAATATACACACTTGTGTCTCCAGATCAGTTGAGGGGTTTTTTTGTTTTGTTTTTGCCTTTTTTTTTTTTTTTTTTTTTTGTAAATAGCCTACAGTTAATGATGTAAATAATTTGGCAAAAGAATTGTTTATCGTGGGTGTTTAACAAATTAACAAATCTAATTATTTATTGAGCGTTGGTTCCTTCAAGTTGTGCCTAACAACATCCCTTAACCGTGGTAAAACCACTGTAACCTTTTAACCTCCCGTGGCTTATTGCTTTAATTTACTATCCACAGACTCTCTCTTGTTAGTTTACACAGTGATTGTATCCCTGGAGGCTAGTAAAGTCATGTAAACAGCCTACTCCACATGATTGCGTGTTGGATACATTGAACTCACAGTTCTCCTCAAGCATTGAAACACACACAGGAAGTGTCACACTCGTCCAAGTCTGCATCTGCAGGCTAGAGGGTTTCTATGGTGACTTAAGAGTCAGAGATGTGTAGATTTGTGAATCTCTCTCAACAAGACCCAATGCTTTATGCTTGCAGAGTGCAGATTGTTCACCAGACCCGTTCATTCATCAGATGTCTCCATTCACAAAGATGTCCTCCAGCGGGCTTCTCACAATGCTTGAGCAGGCAAACACACTCAAGTCTGAAACCCTGAGAAAAAAAAAACACATTCAAACATGCACACACAAATGCTTTTTTAAATGCAGTCACGTCATGTTGTTCCAGACCTGTATGCTGTTATTGCAAAGTATGTCAGCTCGACAATTTTGTACTCTGCGTGACTTCTTTTCAGAGCTACGGCACAGGGGAATATTATCTGTGAATAATGACTTACATTTCAGATTATAGGCTACTTGTATGGCGCTTTTGTCATTTTGGAGCTTAACAGACCAAGTCCTAATTGACTTCCATTAAGCAGTAACCAATACAATCTTGAAAATGTGTGCTTCTGTGTTCCACCCATGTATAATTCAAGATGTATTATTTTCTGAAATAGAATCTAATAGATTCAAATAGTCACACTATTCCTTTTTTTGTTCGGAGTACAGAAATCATGTTTGTTAAATTTGTAAGCGAATGCTTATCGCATTTGCTGCGTTTATTGCTTTTGTGTATGGTAAAACTAACAATCCAAACAGATGGACATTTTATATGCGTTTCAAATAAAGTACATACAAATTATTATTATATTAATTGTATTTATTTATTTGGGGTAGAATCGCTAAGCATAGTATGTTTTGTTAATCTCATCACTTAGATTGATAACGTTCCATTGTAAAACCCAAATCTAAAGGCTGGCATAGACAGGATCTATATGTCAGCTCCTGTGCTTGGTCATCAGATGGCCTCCACCTCAGCAGGCTTTAGCTCTAGTGTGCCCATCCATCACCTCCCACCCTGCATTAAAATTTAATTCTGGTTACTGAGTGAGGCCATTGAAACTTTTATCTCAACCTTCTTTATCTTCTCTTCATTAAGTTCTCATGCCGTAATAGCCCGAGAGCTCTGCGGCTAAGGATGATGTTTTGAATAATGAAGACTCATTATTCCTGCACAGAATGCTTGTTAATTCAAATGATGATATTAAAACTATAGTAGCCTTTAGCAGTGGGGTGATTTCTAGCATACTTTATCATGTATCAATATATACTCTGTTTGTCAAAACTGCCCTGGGCGGGGCGTGACATTCTCACAGAGAGGACTGGAGCGCTTCACAGGCCCCGGAATACTCCAAGGTGACAACACTCTGAGTCCGAGCCCTCAGGAAACGGCAACGTGGGGACAGAACCCGACTTCAAGTGCCATCAAACGCACACATACACACATAGAGACACATTCTTCATCTCTGTCTCTGTCTTTTGATGTCATGAGGGACACATGCTCATGCATAGTAAATCACATACACACAACCGCACCATAACGTGTATACGCTTGTTTGCGCACATTCACCTCTTTTTGTAATCTTTTAACAGAAAATATCTTTTTCTTTTCTTATTTGCACTTAAGTTGGAGATGTTTTAGTTCTCTTTTGTTTTTGATAATAATGGGTATTTTATGTGCATTAACTTTAGAATTTCAGCTCATAAGTTCAAATCAACTTGAATTGGCCACATGCTTCACAGGGTATTCAATTAAAGTTAAAAACATAAATGTCTCATGACAAAAATAAATAATAATGAATTTTCTTGACTTCTAATAACTTAATTTTCTTGCAAAAATAGTTGTGTGAAATTAAGCATTCTTTTTATCACAGGGCATAAAAATAATAACTTATAAAAACAGTGTAATATAATTAATATACACGTTTGAATTTTTGAAAGTGAGTTAAAAATATTTTAAACACGATTCTATCGCTGTTATAAAAGAAAATCCATCATATGCTGTTTATATGACAACACAGATAATTAAATTAAAAAAAAAGTCATTCTATTTCAATTAAAAAATTGATAGTTCTGCATTAAGTCTTCTGCCACACTTCAAATTCATTAAATAAATAGAAATTTAAAGGCCATTTTGAGCAGTGCACATTTCTGAATATTAAATATTTCAATGTTATGTCTGTTCTACTGAAAAACAGATATGCTGTTATAAGTACCTGACTCCCACAATGCATTGCTGCCCTCAGGCTGGGTCACAGGAACTGCTACTTTGGGTTTCAAAGCCAAAGAGGAGGCAAGACCAGCATGCCACATAAACATTGTAATGATCATATACTTCTGCTCCACCTCCTATACAAGGAATCTGTTCTTACTTTTTATTGATATATTGAAATATATAAGCCATAATGCGTTTGTCTGATAAAGTATAAATAGTCACTTTAAATCAGGGACTACTTTATCTCAATATGAATGAGAGTTCCTGAAATACTGGAATGTAAGCCAGTGCAACTCAGTTTTGATGTTCTGGCTTGATTCCCCATGGCCCATCCAGTGTCTGCTGAAAAGCCCAATAGAGTGAATTATCTGGGGTGGCAGATATCCAACACAAACCTTGCCGCCAGCCACATACACACACTGTACTTGCACAGCCTGGTGAAAGGTACCGCACTACACACATGCCCTCAAACAAACAGAATGTACAGCTTACCAAAACCACAGCATGTCCAATGCACTGGGCGCATGTTGTCTTGTTGTGTTTACTCACTTAATTGGCATGTGTGCATATTTCAAGTGTCTTTCCTTTGGTTATCATTTAGCTAGCAGATTCATTTGGACTGAACTACTTAAGGTTTGTTTGATTGAATAAAGCCCCAGTTGCAAATGACTGCAATGTGAATTCCCAAAGTGGTGTACTGATTAACCTGCTTTGTTACGGGGGTCTCTGTTATAGTAAATGATCGATAATTTAATGTAGCAATTATGTGTCTAAAATATTTTTTTTTCACATATTAATTTGACTGTGATACAAACTTACTCAACGTGAAATGTAAACTTTTATTGTTATTATTGCTATAGCAATTTGTATTATTAAAAAAAGGTTTAAAATCCCCATGAAGGTTAAAGAAAGACACATGTATGCACTTTGCGCTCACTACTATACACACACCTAAAAAAAATCAAATATCTTTGAGTTAAAGAGCATGGAGGTGGGTGCTCTACCTGATAATGGGTTTTGTGGACCCCTGCGGGGCATGAACCGTTGGCAGAACCTGAATGCTGTGGAAGGATCAATGGAAGAATGAAAGAGGAGAATGAACATCAGCAGATGTATAAAGAAGCAGAAATCCTGTGGCATCAGTCTTTGGGAAGAGGTGAAAGAGCCAGGCTCAGGAAGTAATCTGTTGTTAAGACACAAGGCTGCTGTAAGGTTTCCCATCAGCGTGTGGATTATGACAGCGGAATTGTCATTTACATCAGCTCGTACTTTATGCGTCAGTATGCGCGGTTAATAGCATTTAACAAACAATGAGCCACGGCGCATCATCATCTCAATCTCGGCCCGTCAAATCCACAAGTTGGGGAACGCTGAGCTCTTGTTGATGTTTACGCAGACAATAGCTGTTGTTGCGGCCTTGTAACGAACTAATTCCTCCTATCTCTGCGCTCCATCGCCTGCCATAGCTGTCACTCCACGCATATCTCTCTCGATGTATCAACTCCCACCATTGTCTTTATACTACGGTGGCTTCAATAATCCTATGTAACGCCTGTGTATTCTGTTTTCCAGGACTGCATGAGTACCATGACCAGACTCAGTCCTCGAACAGACTGGAGACGTCTACAATGTGCACTTCTTTTATTTTGGTGGAGGAATCTCTGTCTAAAGGCCAGAGCTAAGCTGGCAGGGTTAAAACCCTTGTTTTTATTCATGAAGACTCTTAGTCGGGTCTTCCTGGGCGTTGGGACAAAACATGTCTCACCTCTGAGGAAAATGTGCCGTTAACCCAGTTACTGAAAAGCGTGACATTTCAAACGGACAGCTGTATTTGTGACGTCTGTCACAGACCTTTAATTATAACGACAACGTGTCTAAAATGGCTTGCTGAGCTCTTTTTTTTTTTTTATTAGCAGGAAGTGTGAGGAGCCATAGAGACAAATTGCTTCTTATAGTTGCTGTGAACCTGCAGAGTAGAATTTGCACACCGCGCACAGACGTTGCTTTTAAGTGCAATGATCCAACTTATGTTCACACAAACAATGCCGCCTGAGACTCTACATGGCAAATGCTGCTGCAGCACCCACTCAACATCTGACAGGAAATGAGGCTCCTTCATAGTGCACTAGCAGTCACCGGTGAGGCAGTTGTGGCCTGCAGCTACAGCATGCCGGAGGTGGCAGGTGTGTGTGGCTGGACCCGTGATGGATTGACAGAAAGCAGCAGAAAAAGCGGGCGGTGGATGGGTTGAGATGACTCTCTGACATATCGGCCGACATCACAGCCAATGTGAGTTATGCTCGACTGCCAATGAGCAAAGGCAGCTGTATGAGAACGTGGCTCTGTAGAAACTCACGCTTAAACTCTTTGCTATCAATCACTCACAGATGGGCTCTCTTTTGCACCTTTGATTCCATTTTCAAACACCCTTTCTTTCTTTTTGAGTTTCATTTGCATTCAATTTGTTTCACCAATCAAGACTATGAGAATAACATGATTGCTTGGGCACCAGTGGTTTCATGAACCAGCGCACTAGAGTTAAACAACAGCCAGACACAGCATTGCAGGTCAGTGGAGCACATTACAATAAACAGAACAAAGGACTAACTAGCTGTTAAATTAACACAGAATACCTGCAGCAACTGGAGGTCAAGATGGAAGTCAAACATCACTATTACTATCACATAATCAAACTCATGACCTTGGCTTGATGCTCTACAAGTTAAGCTGCAGGAGCAGCAGTTACTCATGCTTGAGTTAAACTTTAAAATTGTTTCTTTGGTAAATGAAGGAGACCACAAAATCGCGACGAAATGTGTGCTGTTACTTATTTAAGCAAAATATCACATAATTTAATTCACATAAATACAGTACACTCATGCAAAAGCGATATATAGTATTTAGCTAACTGTTTTTAGATCATCAAGTACTTTATGTAATAAAGTTTGGTCTGCATATGCATACATATGCATGATTTTTTTACACCAAACCAGTTAATCACAAACCTTAGCCAATTGAAAAAATGTAATTGGTTGATCAGTGAAACTGGCTGTGGGAGATGATTCGTTGTGAATTAGTTTGGGACCAAACCATATTCATTTGATTCATTTATTGCTTGATTGCTTGTATGGTCTAAATTATATTATTTCTTACTGACAATACTTGGATATGGCTATACCACTTGTAAAAGTGCTAAGCGAATACATTTCGGCTTGATTTGACATCAGTTTGCCAAAACTCAAATCATCTTCAAATAATAGCAGCAAGCAGAAATTCTTTAGAATATCTGAAAAATCCAGTTCTGAATAACTTGTTCAGGCCCTGTTACTCTAGTATGAAGGTGTGAGAGAGATAAAGAGGAGCGAGCAGTACTGAATTAGTAAAACTCTATTCCACTCCACTCCTCCATTATTAATATACACCCCTTCATCTGTCATTAACACTCTCATGTTCTTCCTGACTGCTTTTGTTCCTATTAAAACTCCTGCCACCCTCTCTCTCTTTTGTTTGTTTCTGCCTGTTTGTTTTCTGCCATTCTTCCTCAACTGCTGTCTGTCTCTGTAGTTTTTCTCAGCTCTTCTGCCTGATCTCAGCTATTTCTGTCAGAGAAAAATAAAAAGTAATATGTTGACCTGAGAGTGGATCAACTGATGTATCTGCTCCATTTATCATGTCTGAATGATTAGAGTTCAAAGAGAAGGTGTGTGAGAGAGAAACTGAAGTATTTCCAGCAGAAGTTGATGAGGGGTCACTAGATTTCATTCTCATCAGGTGAGAGACATTATAAACGGACCATTGGGGAGAAGAGGGATGAGGAAATAGCTCTAAACAGAACCTGTCACTGCTAATCCAACCTGCATTCAAATGAAAGCAGCTCAGCAACATTCCTGTTGTTACATCATAGGACTTTCAAAGTCAAAGTACAAATGCAAAAAATTTAACCAGCGTGATAGAGTGATATATATGTGTGTGTGTGTGTGTGTGTGTGTGTGTGTGTGTGTGTGTGTGTGTGTGTGTGTGTCTGTGTGTATAACATTATTTCATTGTTTCCAGTCTGCTACAATTAACAATTAACAATTAACAGTATCAATATCTGTAAGCCTTTATATTTCTCTATCCCTACTATACTGAATTATATAGCTAGTTGCAGTTTATTATTTGTATTTTCTTTGTTCTCCACAATCCTATCAGAACAGACTTGATATGAAAGCAAAATTCACCTCACTTTTTGTAGATCTTTCAACAAAATACTAATGACAGTCATGTTAGTTTTTTTAATTATTCTTAGAAAGCAAAAGACTCCTTGCATTTCATTGTTAGATATTTAAAAACACGATTGCAGTTATAAAAATGAAACGCAAAATTGTGTCACTCTCTTTGAGTTTTTGGAGGAGGATCACCTCTGGCTCTTCAGAAGTCTTCACGGGATTATTCATGCTCTCAGGATTAAAGTCGACTGCGCCCTACTCAGCCTCTGCTCCAACACTCGTCACCCTATCACAGCCAATAGTGTGTCAGCAATGGGTGCAACAGGCGTGATGGTTCAGCTTACTTACGCTTCCAGAGGCGCGCGGGAGAGCGGTATCAAGCGGAGAACATCTGTGGCGCTGGGCGCGTGGACCTGAGAGCAGAGGATGCCTGGGGCTACAAGCTTTGCATTGGCCCACAATGCACTGCCACAGAGAGTGAGACCACATAAAAAAGCATCAGGCCCCAGTTTGGATAACAGAAGCATAAAGAGAGTGGGGATGTAAGCCAGAGACCACATCCACAGACTGGATGATCTCAAACTGGGTGAAGTTATGGGAGGAAAAATGTACTTGCTGTAATACTCAATTTATACATCATTTGATTAATTCAATAACATGGCCTTGTTTTACAATTTCAATATACTTTATATCAATGTAAAATTAATTTTAACACTTAATCATTCTACTCCATCCAATTTACTACAGGTGCACAGTATACTAAATATACCTAACTCCAACATACTTTTACTGATACTTAAACACTCTTTAAAAATAACATATGCATTCCTACAAAATAAAGATAATGCCATAGAATAAACATTTTCACGTTTCCCAAAGAAACATTTTAGTTATTAAAAGGAACATGTAGGAGTGACTTTATATTAAAAAAAGTGCAAGAGAGACCATTCTTAGCATGGCCTACAATGTGAACTATAAAAGGTATTTGTATAAACAATTTTTTTGTTTTTCTCCTCAATTATTAATTTTATAGCAGAGCAACAGTCTGAATCAAGTATGTTTTAAAGCTAGAACTATTTGATGCATGTATAGCTTCTCATCCAGGTTTTGTTCCAGGGCAGCTTTGCTTATTTGCACAGTTAAGTGATACATTAATGAAAAAACCTTCATTGTTGTATACAACAGGCCAAGCATTCACGTTCACATTTGCATATGTGTATTTGAGTGATGTTTCTGACAGATTAATATGCTAGCCCAGTGAACTCAATTGTGTCTGTTTATTCTCCCACAATTTTACAAGTGATATAACATCTCTTCTGAACTCTCCAACAGTTTAATAATATATTTTGTCCTCTGCTACAGTTCTCATGGTTTGCACAAATAAACATATGCATATAGTGAGTGTTTATCCACTATTACACTGCTGTGACATAATGTCCACCTGTCTGTATTAGGTGTGTTCTTAGCATCTGTTCCTGTTTTTAGCTCAGTTAACTCCCTTTAGTAGATGCCAGTTTGGGCCTTGGAGTGTGAGGAGTGTCCTGTAGGTTTGTAGATACTCTTGCTCTGTCATTATGTAAGCGTGCTTTGTATAAGCAAAGTGTGTCAGCATATTAACAGATGTGTGAGGAGGCTGTCCACAAAAGCTCAGTATATTTAAACAGTTTATTTTAATTTGCCATTCATTCTAGATCTTTTTCAAAGAATATTCAAAGAATAGTTGAATATGAGATGAGAGTCTTTCACCATACTTCATCCATTTTTATACCAATTAAATCAATTTAATTTGGAGTGTCACATGAGCGTAAATTGGTTATTAGCATAGCCGCTAATAAAGTGATTAACCATTTACCTGGCTTCTCATTTCCTCTTCCTGTCATACACACTTATTTCATTGGGCTCAATAGACACTCTCTCAGAATTTACACAAATGTGAGTCCATATTGAAATGTGAGAAAAGTGTTCATGTGTGCAGAGCAGAGTAAGAGAAAGATGCTGGTTCTCTCTCTCTCTCTCTCTCTCTCTCTCTCTCTCTACTTCAGTTATGGCAGATATTATAAGACATGTCGCATTGAGTATGTTCCCAGTATAGGAAATGTGTACAGGCACTGCAAGATATTAAAGCAGAATACACTGAACACGACCTTGGCAGACAGACCACACACATATCTCATGAAGAAAAACACGCAGCTTGATCTTGAAAAGATGCATTCATTTAGTGGCTGCTTTGCAGGATATCACAAGGCATTACAGGGGCAGTATGTAGCTAGTGAGTTGCTAAATAACCCTCCATATAAATAAAAGGACCTTTATTGTGCATTCAGAATAAATAATTTCCATTCATGGAGACTGCCAGGTGCCGCATTTGCAATATTGCAATTGCATTTTACTTTGAATTTTCCACTTTTAACAATGCTGTTTATTCTATTTAAAGGATGCATTGTTTGCCAAAGAGTGTGTCAGGGTCTAGTATGCAATATACATGCTTTCCCTAACAATTGCTCGCTCAGAAATGGCTCTTTTATATGCCAGGTAGCTTAATGAAACTCTCAGTTATGCTTCAACAACTTTACATCTCTACAGACATAAATGAGATATTTTGGTATATAGAGTTCTACAAAATGAATGTGACTAAGCGTGGGCCAAGTTATTTTAGCTCTGGAAAGATTTAATGAGAAAATTTCATATTAAAGTATTACACATTAAGTAGCTGTTGTTCTCAACCCTTTTGGGATTCCAAGGCCCACTGTATACACACACACACAAAAAAAGTATTTTCACTTATAGAATTTTACTAGCATATATCTAATTATTTAGCTTTGGTAGCATTTGGCGAGAAATAATCATATTGTACATTTATACATTATTACACATCATCCTTTGTGATCCACAAGATACATACGCTGTACACAAAAATAATAAATAAATAAATATTTAAATATTTCCATATGATTAGTTTTGTCTTTAGGTATTTTTATTTGTACACCTCCAAGTTTTTTTGTTTCCAACATTTCACTAAGATAATCTAATAAATAAATATTAATATAGTTATACATTTCCAGTATTCGAGATGTGTTTTTGCGATTATCCCACTCTTTTTAAACAACAAATTATTGCATAATGGTACCAGTTGTTTTTGTATACAGAGTAGAGACCATCTTAAAAGTTCACAAGACCCCCTCCTTTCACTTCTTCACTTGTAATTTTCTACAAAGGAAAATGACAATTAAGAGGATAAGATTGCTCAAGAAATGTTGTTAGCACATTTAGCTATTTGGCCTAAGTCAGTCACAGTCTCCAAAGTGGTGATTTGTTAACCAGGAGGGTTAAGAAGGTTTTTCAAGCTTTCTCTCTCTCTCTCTCTCTCTCTCTCTCTCTCTGTATCTTCCTCTCTAAGAAGTCTCAGGAATAGCATCAGTGCTGCATAAGAGGGGAAACAATTGATGTAGAAAGAGATATTGTTGTGCCTGAAAAATGGAATGATAGTATTTCCCCCTGTAACCCCTTAGGCAGTATACCAAGGAACACCTTGTATAGTTTCCTGGGCCCCCTGGACAGCATGTCACGCCTTAGGCCCACTTTTCACAAGGCTGTACAAATCGGGTTCTGGTGGTCTCCCCCACGGTAGAAATCGTGACTGCATTGTGCTTTCTGCACGACAACTCATACACAAATAAAATGCAGTGCAGTGCAGAAAGAAATCCACAATTATCTTAGCACACATTTTTTCTTCGAAGCTGTTTTTCCATGTGTGGCTGTGCATGTCTGAATTTGTAAAGGTTTGTTTGTGAAAAAAGCTGAATTCAAGCTGACCTGTGTTCTATTGATCACTGAGTTAAAAAAAAAATGATATCCAAAAAGGCAACTCTGTATTTATGGCTCAAGATATCCTCAGTTGTTCAGCCACAGCTAACCTTTGCGCAGTACAGCCGGGTGTGCGGCAGCCACGGCAGTCATTATGTGGCTGTCAGGAGTGCGCCGCTTGGAACAGTCGTTGAGCAGAGCCTGTGTTCCATCGCATCAGAGAGCCACAATGGTTTTGCGTGTCTCTCCCCCTCAAGAATACGCTGCGCGCTCCAGACACCGGCAGGACAGAAACTAAAGGTGTTGTCACGCGTTTGTGGAGACCTTGTACCACAGTCGGCAGTGCTTTGATGCTGCAGAGACTGACAGCTGGATGCTGCGAGTTTTTGCCCACCTGAGGCGATATGATAGCCACTATCACTGTATGCGACACCTGGGCCCACACCACGATGATGCCTTGACTGTTGTCGCGGCAATTAGAGAAAACACAGACTGGTGCATAGAGGCTTCATAATGACCTCGCACTTTCAATGCTGAGCGTGTTTTAAGAGCAAAAGAGTGCTGGGTCTTTTCTGTGTTTCCTTCAGTTTGGTAGATGCACGGGGAACCAGATTATAGCACTTAAGTATAAGCGGTTGTGTATGCGCTTGGTATGTACTAATTGTAATATCAACATCAGAGTAATAATGTGCTTGGTGTGCAACTGCACCACTTCATGCATTGTTGAATCATCTCTAGATGTCATGACTGCAGTTTTTGTCAGTATGTTGAGATTGTCTTATCCACTTAGATTTTATAGCCCAGAACTGTTTGTTTGTTTGTTTGTTTGGCTGTTTTGCTTTTATTAATTTTATTTGTGTGTCGCGTGTGTGCATTACAACAACTTTACACCCTTTACATTCTTTAGAAGTAGCTGAATCTGAATGCTCATTTCCAATGTACACAAAGTCATTTTTATAAAACTAGTGGCATTTTAAATCAAGTCAAGCATGACACTTCCATTTGCACAGTGGTTTACAGTCACATTCATATGTAAAGGACCAATATGCTTATACCATCATGCTACATATACTCCCACATAGACCAGAGCACCTAAAAGGCGGCTAAAAAGCTGCATACCCTAATTACCCTGACACACACACACATGCACATTTTTGGGTGTGTCCTGTAATCTGATCTTTGTTATTTGGCCCAGGCCAAGCTACCTGCGGTTGCATGCGATTGGAGGCGGTGTTGGGCTATAACAGTGTTTCTCAAGCCTGGTCATGGGATATCACGCCCCAAATTACTGCACATTTTTGTCTGTCTCTCCTAACGTCCCTCCGTCTTGTTCACTTTCGGATATTTTGTCATTGATCATGTTGCATGAATGCACATTGCCTGGGAGAAAGACCCTTACAATGGGCTGAACTGGATGGAATGGGATGCAATGGGATGTCCTAAGCCCTTGATCACTTAGAATGAGCTATACAGTTGGTTTGTTGTTTGCGCATTTATCCCCTAACAAATTTGTTTGGTGTAGCATTCTATGTGTATATATAGGTATGATTAGGCTATTAAAAAGTAAAAATATATATAAAATTCGTTTAGGGGAACAAATTAAATGCGATCTGTGATAGCGTCATACTGGCGTTGTATTGTGGTCTATGGAGTGGTGTGAAGTGTTCAAATGAAACAGACTTGCTCCCTCTCCACAAAACCGAGAGATCGAGGGAGTCTGTCCATATAAACTTTCTCTTTGTTCACATTGCAAAGTGGAATGCACTTTAAAAATGGCAGCAGGATCTCTGAGGAAGTGCTTTGGGAAGTTCATGAGTGTCTAAAGTGGAGTTGAATACAGCCCAGGATCTGAAATGGGTGTGTCAGATAAGGAGACATACAAATGTGCAGATTTGAAGGGCATAAACCATATATTTGATATGTTGTCTTGAAGGATTTGGATATATATAGTTGAATATACCTGAACTCAGATAACTCCCTGAACCTTGTTAATAAAACATCACATTCAGAACAGTGTTTTTAGGTTGATGTAAATCTGCATATAGCCATCTTTATGAAAATATGTTTTTAACTATTTGTTTTTTTTCATTGAATACAGTATAAAAGTATTAAGCCTATGGAGAGTCCTCTGTAAACCAAGCAAATACATCAATGTGTGTGTGTGTGTGTGTGTGTGTGAATAGCAATACGTTATACAGCTGTGATATGTTTGTCGGTGACTCTTTGTGTACTATTTCATCTGCTGTGTATAGCAAGTTGTTCCTGTTAGAGCTTGTATATGTGGCATGTTCTTGTAGTGCCATCAGTCAGTCATCCTGCAGTGACTGTGGCCTGCAGCTCTAAGAAATTAAGGAATTAGAGCAAAGGCAAATTGTTTTGACCTTTAGTAATTATAAAATGAAGGTACTAGTTATTTTGAACATATCTGTATTCAATGTTCAAATATGTTTGATTTGTTTTCTTTTCTTTTATTTTTAGTTGTACCTGTTTTTCCCACAGGACTTTGAATTTGGATAGGATCAATGCAATCTCCCAAACCCAATTGATTTTTTTCCTAGACCCATCGATCTCAAACACACTACAGAAAAAAGAGCGAAAAATAAGACACATTTGACAATATAAAAATGAGAAATGTTCAGACAATTTTATCTCATGTA
>NC_056722.1:12604291-12613173 GCF_018831695.1 Puntigrus tetrazona | reverse complement strand
TGTATATAACATAGGGTTCTTGGATGAATAGAAGGTTCAAAAGCACTTATTTGAAGCACTTTAAATATCTTTACTGCCACTTTTGATCAACTTAACCGGTCCTCGCTAAAACGGATGGACTTATTGCACTTATATTCTACTTCAAAACACTTCTGCTGCTATTGAGGTGGGATACGGGTAAGGTCAGGGACAAATCGTACCAAATTATTCATTTAAATGTAAGCACACAGTAGTAGTTAAGGCCACCTATAATATAAGGCGGCAACAATAAATCTATTTCTTTAACTAACTGGACTCAATGAATCGTTATTCATAAAGCACACTAAATGGGAGTCAAAGTGATGATCAAAATAAAGTTTCAACACGCGTCATCAATGACAGGTGGTTTGCTAACAGTCATTCACATCGTCCTGTCCGTCACATCATAAGCATCCCGGCTTAAATAAGCGTCCCAGCACCATGAGAATCAACCATATGGTGGAGCTAACAATGCTGGATTAGCATCAACCGTCCAATCAATACAGTCTGACTGCTTTTCAACAAGACTTCATGTCAATAGCTCAACTGATAAAACAGAGAAAATGCATGAGTCGGACAAAACATAGTTTGTTGAAAGTATTTAAACAGGCGTTCTGTGCATACACCCTCATGGCATCAAATTAAAGACAATTAGAGATGATTCCGTACAACAAGAGAGGGTTTTTGTAGGAAAGAACGAACAAAGTACTCTTAGAAATCCCTTGCATCTGATAATGGCTTCAAGGCTGGCCAGGGAATTCAGCCAGGTTGTTTTGATTAGCGCTGTTTAGTGCATTATAGGAGAATAAACAGGACTAGCCGCGTATTGTTAGGAGGGACAGATGCTTTTAATTAAGCTGGATATGTCTTGTGAGCCGTGGAGTAATTTCTTGCGCAGGAAAGTAGGTAATGGCCGTTTCTGAGAAAGCCAGAGCCATCTCGCCGTCTCCGTCGGTGTGGCGGAGCGGACGCTTCCCGCAGAAACACGGACATCTGCTGTCTGCCGCGGAGGGGTGAGGAGGCCGCGGCTTCGTTAGCCATAGCGCAGGCTAATTGTGCTGCGATGGAGACAGGGAGGGGTGTTTGGGTGACGCAGGCAGACCATCGCATTCCCACAGAACAGTCAAAGAAAGAAGAATCAGTTCACGATAGCTTACACCGTCCATATAACATGGGTCACTGTGACTTTTATTACTTACTACTAATGTAATTAACAATCTGGGAAAAGTAGATTATTTGTTTAAAAAAGAAGTAAAAAAGTATGTACATTTTTTTTTATTATTTTATTACATTATTTTCTTAAATTTAAAATGCTTCATGCATTAACATTATTTAATTTTCTGTTTTCGTTTCGTCTTTAAATAAGCACGCACACCACACAAGTATACCAGAATTTACACAGTAACAGAAACCATTGTGTACTAATAAACTAATAAAATATCTACTGATTACTAATGAAATTAACAATAAAAAATTATTTGTATTTACCCACTGGACTTTAAAGCAATTAATGGATGAATTATATTATTATAATTAATTTAAAAAATGTAAATTATTTGAAAAAATTATGTGTTAAATTATTTTCAACGCTTCATGAATTTCCACACACACCAAGAGTGATGCTAACAATTTACATAATTATTAAGAAACTAGAAACCACTGTGTAGTGTATTTATCAGCTATGAATTACTACAAATTTCTAATAACTGTAAAAACTTTTTTCATACATATACATTTTAAATATGTAAAAACTAAATAATAAAATTCATGATCAATATTTTAACGAACAGTTCTAAATCTTTCATGCGTTTTCTGTTATTCATTATGTTTTTTACCCAAAAACAAAAAACGTTTAAGTCTTGCTTTAGGGTTTGGCCTAGGGTCAGTAACGTTATCCGTAGTTCTCGTTAGTCTTCCTCTGGTCACCAAACAGAGATTCCCTTCCAAAACACGAATGCAAAAGTTTCAAGAAAGTAAAATCTGGCAGGCCTGGGACTGAGAGCGAGCCCCGTCGGTGTCTGCGTTTCTTCCTGGAAGCTCCTGCTTCACCCAAACATGCAGAAGAATTCCTCCTCGTCTGTAATTTAAATTCATTCCCAGCATTTTCTGCAGGAATTCTTTGTTGTCCCTGCCCCCCGTTAAACGCACACAAGCACACATCCCTCCCTCCGACGACTTTTATGTTCCCATTATTTGGCTTCCTCATACCAGCAAGAAACCCCTCGGCTTGGCTCTCGCGAAACCATCTGCACGACGACATCCAAGTCAAGCATGTGCTGCTAATGTTCCGAACGCAAGGGCTTGTTCTGAAACATCTTTCTGAATGAGTACGCGAAAACATCCAGGCGCTGGAATTACAAACCCCACTTGAAGCCAGTGTCTTAAAGAGCGGTTGCAGTGGTTTGGCATTTCTATTTCCATCAGTGTCACTGCTAATGACCGCTAACGCAAGCCAGACTGCGACACGTCTCGAGATGCATGTCTTCGCAGAAATGCAAATACGGAAATGTGTTATAAAGCCATGTAGGTTACTATTAGAAGAGATTCTCTGAAGTATATAAATAGCATCAGGATTCAAGAAACAAAAGCATGACGGCAAACACAGACAACTAATGTAGCGCTGGCAAGTCAACACTTACGTGTTTGAGTTTTAGTTTGAGAATAGATTTGTTTTCTTTACATAAAAGCTCTGCAGTCATCCGGAAGCGTATTTTTTGCTATTGCCTTTGACCTACGTTAGCACAGGTCATCGAATCAAGGGTTGCAAGAAACCTAGATTTGGCCTTAAAGCTTAATGAGGATATTCGCATACATTAAGAATAATTTATGCAAAACCAGAGCACATTAAATGCTGTTAATGTTAGCTCAGCATAGCAACACAGCTTCTTAGAGAGGTCCAATGCCTTTGGCTATTTGGCTAATTAAATTTCACTCTATTCATGTATTGATTTGATAAATAATATCAGGGTTAAGAGATTATTAAACCTAGGCCATTAAAAGAAGCATCTGTCATCTTACTCACCCTACAGACATTTGAGCTTCTTTCTTCTGCTAAACACAAAAGAAGATATTCTGAAGAATGTTGGTTACCAAACGTTTGACGGGAAGCCATTATTTATTTTTTTACATACTACGGATGTCAGTGAACTCTACAAAATATCTTCTTTTGAGTTCAACAGTTGAAAGAAATCCACACAGGTTTAAAACAACTTGAGACAAACTATTTCCTTTAAGAGCGAGGACTGATTTAATTGCACACACGTTAGTGAAAATTTCTATTAAAACAAAACCCTGAGGTTTTGAAGAATATTTTAACTGGTTTTGTTCATGCACTGAAAGTCACGGGGGGAGCAAACCAACATTGGATACCATTGACTTTTAATGTATGAGAAGAAAAAAATCTTGTGCATTTTTCCACAGAAGAAAGAAATGAAGTTTAGAACAACACGAAGGTAAGTAAAAACATCTCGTTTTCATCTTATCCCAGTCAGCAAGCATTTTTGCGGCAAATTTTGCATTGGACAAACTATAATCTGTAAAGAACTTAATATGAAGACAAATAATGTAATTATTAAACAGAGCAGAGCTGTATCAGAATGTGGGTCTCGAGTTCATCTTTGTATGTTTTTAATTATATCAGTTGCCATTTTCAGATTTGGCTTGCTGCCTGTATAAACAAGCACGATGCATCCTCAGGACAAAGCATCTTAAAGAGATGCAATGTTTTTCCAGCTCTTCCGTGTAGGCATGTCATCACGGGACACTCGAAGTGTGTGTGTTTGCGTGTGTGTTGATCAGGGTGTGTGTCTTTCGGCGTCCGCATTTCACACAGATCAACACCTTTCAGGTACAAGAGGAAGTTCTGCCACCAACACCTACAGTCGACCATCAAAGCAGGTCCATCAAAGTTGCTGTGTCTCAACTTACAACCTTGTGCAGGAAAAGAATCCGAGTAAGTGGAGGCGGTTATACAGCCAACTGTGGGCGCGCGGCAAAGCCGCACATCTGGTCCAACAGGTTCTGAGGGAGAAGCTCACACTTGCTCTACTGTCAGTTCAGTTGCATGAGTCAGTCACTCAACGGAGACAGACACGCACACTTGCTCACACACACCTGCGATTTCATTGCATACGAGAAATTGGGAGCGTTTGCTGTGAGAACGAGACAAGATAGGGGTTAGTTTTGATAAGGAGATGCGATAGTTGCATCTGTATAGCGCGGTATCAGCCATCTGAATCTCGAGGATTAAACAGAGTGAGATGTACAGGCTAACTTTACAAACAAAAAGGGCGATGAATAAACCGGTTCGCAACCAGCCACATGGTGCGTTCATAACAAAGCGGCACTGTAAATAAAACAGAAAAGCATCAGGTCGATATTCTCTCATGGCTTTGTTTATCTCCTCTCAACAGCCCCGTCACTTCATTCGAAACCACACAGTAGAGCATTTAAATATGAAAAGAGCGATGCGGAAATTTCACACACATTGACTGTTGTCCTGTCACGCCAATTTGCGAGATAAGCGTGGCTATGAAAAGAGGGGAACTGTCCGTTTCGAGCAAATGAGTAACGCAAACATTCGAAGAGCAATCCAGGTATAAGACAGATGTTCAGCTCGCTCTTCTTTTCCGAGGAAAAGAAGCCTTCGTTTGACCTGCTTTGTGCAATGACGACCACTACTCTTCTTTCTGTGAGCATTGCTGACATTTATTTTAAAAAGGAATCTTTATACACATGAGTTGGCCGTGTTCGACATGCCTCGCTGGCAGGGCATGTGTGTAGTGAAGTGTACAACTCGGCGTCATAAACGGGGAGTCTTGGAAGACGCAAATCAAGAGTGTTGAGTTTTTATTCCTACAGCTTTAAACCAATATTACACATTTCTATAAAGAATATCGACCCCGTAGCCTAACCACTATATGATAAAAAAAAACAAACCCCTTTATAAAAGCTTAACACATCTTTTTTTTAAAAAGTGGAACCAAACACCATAATTGTACCAATATTTACAAATCCCATTAAATTACAACATAAATTAGAAAATATTTACATTTGGGGAAAGACAAATGGAACATTTAACTTCTAGTCTGACGTAAAAGGCATCAAAAAGATGAACAACAAGGTTGTACGCTCATACGAATCCAAACATGCACACACACCCATCCGTATGATACTTGATTTGATCACGGCAACTTAATTAAAAAGGTCCTTTAATTGTTCTCAGTGGAAATTTAAGCCAAATACATCTTGAGCGTTTCTCGTTTAGAGGAATCCACTGATCAGCACAAAGGGTCGTTTGGAAATCATGTACACCCATGCGCACAAAACAGTCACTCATGCCAACAACACTCCCACAAAGAACAGAAAAACAATAACACTGCGTCCAATGAAGTCAAGCATAGAACAAGTTATAATGTCTCATACATGGTCACATCCTTGGTCCATTGGGAGGTCAGCACCAAGGAGGAGGACACAGAGAAACCAAACTTCCTCCTCCCAGATTGGTAGCGAAAAGAAAACAGTTTAAATCCACGTCAACTCTTGAAATGGTGTCTTTGGGAAACTCAACAACTTCCTCTTTGCAGTTCCCCTCTGATAGATAACTTCCTGATGACTCGTCGCTCGATAAAGAACTGTCTCGACTGAGGCTAAGCTTTGAAATGTGTTTGTGGAGGAGAAAGTGCTGGAAGACCAAGACGCGAACCAGGAGGGCTTCGGGTTTAAGCTTAATCTTGATGTGGGAGAACAAAGCAGAACGGAAACTACGACGAAGAGGAGGAGTCAGGTCTGGAAAAACGTCACTCCGCTACAAAAGCGGCTGTTGCGTTCAAACGGTCCGATCGAGTTCGACCTCAGCCTCACTTTCTGTGCTTGTCCATCTTGTCTACTTTGTTGGAGCCGTCGGAAGAGGCCTGCGAGGAGTCTCCGGTCGAACTCACGTACATTTTGTCCACCTGCTTGAGCGCCTCGTTGAGGTAGTTTTGCAGCGAGGTCATAGCCGCGCAGATGGCCGGAGAGCCGAAGCCGTGGGTGATGAGGCTGAAGTGAGTCAGGCAGCTCTGAATCCCTGGCTCGAGAATGGGAGCCGGCCTAGAGTTTCCCAGAGGAGATCTGTCCTGAGTCAGCAAGTCGGTGAACTCCTTACAGATTTGCCTGAAAGATTAGATGACCAGTTAAAGTATTAAACCATAAAGCAGAGATTTCAGAAGCCTGTTCTGCTCAGGTGGAGACACCCTCGGAAAAGCAGGGGGACTCGTTTCCAGACTGATGACTGCTAAATGGCTCCATCAAAATGGGCTTGGCCCTCCCTAACCTTAATGGGATTGGGATTTATGTGAAATGGGATGGTTACTCACTTGGCTGCCAAGAGCATGGTTTTGCGAGAGTTGATCTCATTGCGCTCCACGTGCGGTCGGCCGAGGTACTCTGCGATGGCCTTGGCGGGAAACTCCGTCTCACAGACGTACCCAAAATCTCTCGCCAGGTGTACGGCCTCACCTGCAGACAGGATCAGATGAGAACCAGGTGACTCAAGCAGCATATGACTGCACCGCAAATATGAGTCAACATCAGTTCCATCGGCTTGGAAATGACTCAAAATGGCATCACGTAAAGAATCGTTTCCTCTCTAAGCTGAGATGGGTTCAGATGAATAGACTCTCTTTTGCGGACGGCAGTGGTCACACTGCATGTCTTTAATGAGCCTTTGTAGCTAAAGGCGTCTAACGGTCCCCTAGACCCAACAGGCTCTTATTGATAGACTAGCACATTATTCACAGTCGACGTCTTTAAGGTCAGTTTCTCCTCTTGGCTAGCGAACATGTGATAACAAGCCCTAATTCAGCTTTGAAGGTCTGTAAATAACTACGCCTTCTAGTCATGTTCTTGCTTCAGACCCATGCTCCCATTAGTGGTGAGAATGGTGACATTAAAAGAGAATTCTAAAAGTATTCTGCATCGCTCCTGGTGCTAGTTAACTCGTGATCTTTGCGCTAATGTCTCCGTGACTCATTGGTTAGCTATACTGATGCGAAAAGGTGAACATGAAATGTCATGAAATTACAGATTGCCAATATTGTACACGAGTAGAGCTACCGTAGATAACCTTTGCATGTGATCGCGACATCATTTGGCTTTTGACTAGTTCTCGAGATGTTCCGCTGGAATTTAGACGCAAGACTTTGACAGTACAAATAGTTGCCTGGTAACAAATTCGCTACATTCAAACCTCATAAAAATCAAGCCAAAGCTATTGTTTTAGCATTTAGCACATTCCGTGTTATCGCGGTTCATTTAAACCAATTTAATGCAACAGTCATACACTAAGTGGTTTTCTAAGTTAAATCTTTCAGGCATCTACCATTGACTTCACTGCAAATGGGGGGGGGGGAGTTTTCATTCTAGAATTTCATGATAACCTCGACAGATTTTGTCGCTGTAAAAGCAAAAATTCGCTTAGCATTTATGCTAAAACTAGTTTTACAATAACAATAGTGGAAAGATAATTGGCATAAGGTGCTTACCTTCCACCAGAGCAGTTAGTAAGGTGACGTTAGCGGCCTTTCTGCGACCCGCGGGCAAATTCAGTCCAATTTTATCCAGTTTTTCCCTCAAGGATCGGCCGCCGTTCTTTGACTTTGCCCTTTATAATAAAATTAACAATGAGTGTCATTAGTGACCTTTTGCTAAACCTGCCAATACTAGGTAAGCAATGCTTGCCATGAGTCACATCGTCAGACAAGCTATAGTACGTTTCCTAGAAAAAACATTTTCCAAAGATCTTCCAAATTTAGCATGAGCACATTTTCAGGAAATTACACTTTTTACTGAAACCTCTAGTTAATTCCAACAACATGTTCTGATCAATCGCCGGTAACCTGGAGAGCATAGCTTAGCGGAGGCTTAATTGTTGCAGGTGAAACACATGGATTTTATTTGTTTTGTTTGTGTTATACGACTTAGAGGCCAATATGGAAAGAGGTTTAGGGCCCAGATTCACATGGATAAACAGGCTCATGAAATAAAATGATGTCACAGCTCAAGTGTTTGAAATGTATCGCAACAAAAACGCATACAAGAGCAGACAAAAACCCCGCTTGCTGTTTGGGCCTCTGTGATATGCATGACTAGAGTTGTGGCCTGGCATCACCCTTCACATGTGGGGTAAGGGATTGTTAGCAGGAGGCATGAGTAAGTGCCCCCTTTTTCCGTCCGACACCTCCCCCTCTCAGCGCTTGTGCTATATGACCTACTTAACGAATATCAGTGTGTTTGCGTCAGACACATGGGAACAGAAAAATATTCCCAGTAATAAGGGGCAATGAGATTAGACTGTGTTCGATGACATCACCCCCCCTAAACAATGCACATGTTGGCATATGGGTCAAAGGGTCGAACTAATATCAGCATCCTCTCATCAATTCGCACGCAAATGGAGCTCGATGCAACCGATCATGAACCTGCATAGCTGATTGCTAAATGAATCTCACATGAACATTAACCAAAAACATTCATTTTAAACCAAAATTAAAAGTAAAAATTTTTTGCTGAAACAAAAAGAAGCTGTTCAACACCACGCAGATTTTTTTTTTGCATTGTGCCAAAATTTCCAGTGAATACTTTTGATATACTTAGTATTTTTTCCATTCTCATTATTTTCAAACGAGATTGTTATTCGTTATTTTTCTTGCACGGACGATTTTTTCAGCGCTCTGCAGTAAAACGACAAATAAATAAAAATCAAGATAACTTAAAAGTAACATTTAGACTATTGTATATAATTATTTTTACATTACGATAATGAAAATTTGTGGTGAAAATGTGTGTAACTTTTGAACATTATGTCACAGTAGTATTTTTATATG
>NC_056722.1:12603736-12604191 GCF_018831695.1 Puntigrus tetrazona | reverse complement strand
ATATATTATTTGTTAAATTTACTAGCAACATAAATGATTTGTATTTTTTTTTTCAGTGCATTTATATTACCATATTAACATATTTTCGAATGTGGACATGCAATCGCTGCTCACCTGCGTAATACTCCTCCGAGGAGGGAAGCGTTTAGACACTCCGGTGGGGACAAGCGTCTCTGAACTTCTGCCACAGTTACTTTGTACTTGGAAGTGGAGCTGAGAAGAGAGAGTCGACCGGGTACTGAACAGAAGACCTCAGTGGGATTTGACACCATTCCCAGCAGGGGCTCTTTCTGAAAGGGAATCCCAAATGGGCTTCCCTTCGGCAGAGACACCGGACCTGGAGATGAGGAATATATCAGTCAGTCAAACAGCTCCAGAAATACAGGAAAGGTAGCTTCTTAAGTAAAACTTCTGTTCCAAAACAACTGCGCACCAACTTTATCTATTAAAATATA
>NC_056722.1:12601182-12603636 GCF_018831695.1 Puntigrus tetrazona | reverse complement strand
ATTATTATTATTATTATTATTATTAACAGCACATTTTAATTCCATATTTCCGCACGAATAAAACCGTGTATTATTTCTCACAATAATCTCTAAACAGTTAGCCACACAAGCACATCGAATGACATTCACAAATCCGAAATTCACACACAAACGAGCGCTTGTAAGTGTTCAGGCCTAAATCCTGCTGCAGCGCCCGTTGTTTCTTTATGTGCTAACCGGAAACAAAAGCACAAGCACTGCTGGATAGATCACTAGTGACATTAATAGCTCAGGGGAGACTAATAGAGACAAGAGGAGTTAAACGAACTCGTGAGATCGCAATTATTCCGTGTATGTGCAACGTCCATTTTTGTGGATTCGCACACGGCGCATCAAACTTAATATGTCAAAGCTTTTACATTGTTAAAACGGGGGAAATCGAATCTAGTCGCAGAGTACGTAAATATGAGAAAATTCGATCTCAACACACTCCTTTCTCCCGCGGCCCTCTTTGACCATCTGTGATCCGACCGAAACAAAGAGGAACGTAATTGCGANAAAATGGAATCTAGTCGCAGAGTACGTAAATATGAGAAAATTCGATCTCAACACACTCCTTCTCCCGCGGCCCTCTTTGACCATCTGTGATCCGACCGAAACAAAGAGGAACGTAATTGCGAAATAATGACTTAAACTGAAATTTACGCAGAAGCCATACGTTTCATTCACCACAAGTGTATTTCACAGCAAACTAAGCCTCGTTTTTCACGTCATCTTTGAACGAGACACTCAGCAAGTTTCATTAAAGACTACCATTTTAAAACGAGTCACAGCACCAACGTATTAACTCGCACGTATTACCTACGGAACACTTGGTTAAAACGGGTGCCTTTTCGTCAGGCCATCTTAAGGCCTACAAATGAACTCGATCCGTCTCAGAGCAGGAACGGGTGGACTTTACGAAGCGGGGAGCCGCTGGTTGGGAGCGCGCACGGTATTCGAGAGGAAATTGCTTACCTTTCTTGATTACGGTTTGGTCTGGGATGTGAATTCCTTGATCTTCGACATGCTGCGAAGATCAAAAAAAGCGCATTAACAATGATTGAAAGATCAAAAATTTACATCGAACGTACATACAAAAACACACTTTTCGCAAACGAAAAAAAAAAAAAAATCGCAATCCAAAGAGAAAACGCACCAACGCTTTACGCGGTGAAGCTTAGCATTTATGACCACGCACGCTATAAACAGCGTCTTTATAGAAGCACACATTTTTGACCCATTTTAGTTAGGTATAGGCTGTTTAAAGTAGGTGTTCAATTAAAATAATAAAATTAAATCGTACTGATTTATATAGTGAAATATAATAATACTAAATGCATTTATTCACCTATAGAGAATAAACGTGGGGAACCTATAAAGAACGCAGTTATGGGGGGGANNAAAAGGGGGGCAGCCAAGAATCACGTCCAAAAATGACAGACAATATTAATCAAAATGCCCAGTACACCATTCACTTTGTGTTACTGGGGATGAATAACAGAGAGAAAAAGTCCAATAATGAATTCATGGGAAACAGTGATATTACTTATTTTTAATTTCTCGCGCTGCCTTTTAAAAATGCAACTTTGCATAAAATTACTTTTTTTGTTTCTAAACGAGTTTCCTCGTGAAACACGAAACGTTTACCATGGATCATCGATACAAAAAAAAATGTCGAACATAATTGACCACCACCAGCAAATATAACAATTAAATTGAAACTATTTAAGAACCGACACGTTTTTTTACCAACTTCAATTTATCAAAAACCGTTGTTGTTCATTACTGTACTATAATCGATAAAACAATTCAACTAAGAACATTTCATTACGAGACCCGATGCTTGACCGTCCGAGATTCTACAGAGAATAGCNTCCAGCAAGCAAATACGAATAATGGAGTTGGGTTATGGAGGAGGCATGCTATAAGATTTAAGATGTTCTCCTTACCTGAACATCTTCTAAAGAGTGAGGTATTCCATGGATAGGGATTGAATCCGTGAGTCCAGTCTCAATGCCGTGACCCGAGGGAAGTAGCACTTCTCTGCGGTACTCTCTGCACAGCTGATGCGGTAACCCGCGGTGCTGGTGCAGCAGGCTGCTCTCCTGGCTCTGCCGCTGGCCGGGCCAGCCGGGGTGCTGTGGCTGAGGCTGGGCGTGCAGAGAGTTGATGGAGTACGGGTCGTTAACGTGAGAGTAAGGGTCCTGAGACTGCGGGTAAATGGGCTGGTAGGGTGGCGGAAAGTATGGCGGCTGGAAGTCTGAGTTGGGCGTGTGAGAGAGCGGAGGAGCGCTGGTGTACGGGGACTGGCCCACGCTGCCCAGTTGGGGTAACCGGGCTGTGCCATTGCTGGTCCCGTCGTGGCGATCTAGGAGAGAAATATATAGTGCTATATTTTAGTGCTATTAAGAAAAATAATAATTAAATTGTATA
>NC_056722.1:12598095-12601082 GCF_018831695.1 Puntigrus tetrazona | reverse complement strand
ATGTTTTGTTATCGCACTAATAATTTATTTAAACAGAAAGCCGAATATGCATTTTACCTGGTCGAGGACAAAAATGTCAAAACATTTTAATTAGAATAATGCCCATATAGAATAATATGTAATTCTACATTAAAATTTACATCGATAGTTTGTTCATTCGGCAATTGAAGTTAATAAAGGCAAATAAAAAAGAATCAGAACTCACATCAAATATTAAGTCTTTGTAATAGCATTTTATGCTACCGATTACCGCTTGCATGATGGAACAGACAAAACGCAAGGATAAAAATAATACTACATAAATAAAAAAAAAACAAAAAAAACAAACAATCGGAGAGTAAATGCTGAGCGCAGTCTTCAGATTTTTTTTTACTCCCGACAGTCACTCACCATCGCGGAAAAACTGTGCACTAACATCGGCGAGGATTTCCGAGGACTTCAAAAGACAAGAATTTCGGAGGAACAAAACGAAAACGAACGTGCGAATTAAATCAAGCCAATGATAACTGTAGGGCGAGGTGGCGGTGGCCAGCGTTCAAATAAAGCAATAATCCATCAGAATTTGGGTAAATTCCCACTGTTCTTCATCTGCTGTTTAGATGCAATGCTTTTCTCTAAAGTTTCCTAGATCCCCTTGGCGTCTCCCGGCTCTGTCAGTGAACTGTTCCCTCGCTTGAGCTCATGTTAGCACAGATCTGCTTCTTCCTCTGCACTCCTAATGGTAGATATTCATGACTATTAATATTACACGAATACTTAATAAGAGAAGAATGGTCGGAAATCGAGCGTGAAGCGAGGAAGCAACTCAAGGCAGACTGCACTAAATGACGTCCATTGAATGGGGAATCAGTATATCTAATCAGAGATGAGGAGAGAGAGAGTGAGTGGGAGAGAGAGGGAGAGAGAGACAAAAGAGGGACATTCTCCTGCGTCTGACGAATCAGAGAGGGGGGAAACATTTTAAAAGGTTCGAGGGCAAGCAAAAGTGAAAGAAAGACAGAACGAGGGGGGAAGAACACGGGCAAGGAAACAATGTGCACCTCTGATTCTGGTGAAAATCCAGCAAACGCTGAGGGCATCTGGGCTGGCACATTTTTACTGTTCACTAGATGCTCGTCTAGCTCATTGTTTTTCACGTTAGCCTTCGTCTGTTCGCGCTCCACGGCCCACTAAAATCCCCCGCCACGATTTCAACAACGGCCAAGACGCATCAACGCACGCCGGTGCCGCTCAACCCACCGCCGGAGCAAAATTCGACAAACTTTACGCGCGTATATCCATCCCGCGCGCTTCCCTCCAAGCTCTCTCGTCACACGCGAGTATTATGAAACAGAAAGTAATTACTTATTACAATTAACGCGAGCCCGCGAGTCGGGAGAAAGAAACTCGCGAGGACACGCGGAGCACAGAGATTCTTTCCTGATCGTGGCGCGTGTGATTCTCCACAAACGAGCATAAACACGTTTAACTGGCTTCACCACTCCAAAAACTACTCCCATATATTAACCTACTGCATTCACCAAAACAAATCATGCCGAATACTGGAGGGGTGGGAGATCAAATACAAAAAAGACAAATACATTTATTTTAAAGCGAAATTGTATACGGAAAAATGTGCAGTTCATGCGTTTGATTGTTTATCAGAACGTACGTTTGGTGAGTTTTTTGTCTATACTGCGTGAATGATTTTTTTTGTACTACAGAACTTCTACGTGCATTTAATATATGGTGCGTGTGTGTATTGTTATTGTTATTGTTAATATTACGTTGGAAAATGACATGTGTTCTGGATCGTGCTGTATTGCAGTGTTATTTGTTACTTGTTCTTGTATTACATTGTACACGTACAGCACAAAATAAATAAATAAAATAAATAAATAAAATAAAAGCTTACTGATTTAAAAGTTAAACCGGTTCAGAAATATGGTTAATATCATGCAATATTCGGTATTAAAAGCCTGGTTAAGCCGCTTACCTCGCAGTCTTCATATTTAATATTATCAGTTAATTTCCAAAGCATTTTCATTGGTTGTGGATAGAGTGAAGCGCGCCTTCGCTTGAGTTTGACACAGTGCACAAGGCTCGAGCTGCGCGCTCAGATCTCCCTCTAATGGTGGAAGAGAGAGACTCGAGAGCTACTGTAATAACCCTCATTAGCATATCAAGAGACCAAAGCCAATGAATATACACAGGTAGAAACTGCATCGAGAATTCCAGTAAGAATACCTTTACTGAGTTCCATTTGTATTTCAAAAGGGAACTGTAAATGCAAGGGTTACCATCCGCGGTGAAGGATGACTTCACCTTTTCTTTTGAATTAATCATCCAATTGGATTAATTCAGAGTTAGTAGGCCAAGTATAACCCGAACCATTACAAAGATTTGTCTTTCTTTTTTTCAAAGGACGCTTTCGGTTGCACGCGCGCGTTCTTCGTGAAGTTTTAGATTTTCGAATCTATAACCTGAAAAAGTGAGCAACCTATTTATTGGACTGCTGCAGCATACACGTGATTCGGTGGGAAAAAAAAACACACACACCGATTCCAGTCTGGCAATTGTAAACTGTTGTTTTAGTCCTATCGTGAGCCCGGGCCTGTAAAAATACTCTCAATAGTGTTATGCAAAAAAACCCCGATTCTTCAGTAGATATACATGTATTTAGAGCGTGTAACGGCGCGATTTGATAAATGTAAATAATTAACACAACAACGTGGCTTGTTAAATGTGAATGAGGTCAGGAGACAGGTCGCCGAAGTCGTAAGGCGTTGTCTCTCCCTTATCTCCATTACCATTTTTGGTGGGGTGAGTCCAGTTGTCATTAATGAGAGGCCGAAAGAAACTAAGACACAATGACGATTAAGAGAAGCAAAGAAAACGCGCGATAGAAATAGTTGGGTGTGCTGCTTTGTTGTTCGCTTCTTATTGACTTGGGGGTCCGCATCATTGAAACCAATCGCACAAAAGAAAAAAAAAAAAAGCAAAACTAG
>NC_056722.1:12596802-12597995 GCF_018831695.1 Puntigrus tetrazona | reverse complement strand
ATATATTAGTTTGGATTTTTTGCACTGCATTTAGTTCACTGTTCTGCATTAATCTAGCATTGCATGCGCTCGCCTCTCCTGCGATGCATCTCGAGAAGCGAGTCATGTGATGGGTCTTGTGTTCAAGTCATTCTCTGCTCCACACGCAAAGAAACCCGGGGCAGTAAATGCTCCAAACCCTCCATTTTTGTTGGGGGAAAAACAAACAAACAAACAAAAAAAAAAGACACTTTGCTCTACATTCTGTTTTTTTCGTTTTGTTTTTTAACATACGGTCCGTCGTTTTGCTCTCCTCCCGTGGGGTCTGTCCACCTTTGCGGGTGGGATGTGGTTTTGGGAATGGGGAAACGGGGAAAAGGTGAGGGGGACGCGCCAGGCTCGCACAGGCACTAAACGTTCAACAGGACCAAAACGGTGGAGGATAAGAATAGCGTGTGTATGTCTTGTGCGTGCGCATCAATATAAGTAACGTGTGTTTAGGCATATGATCGGAAAAAAGACAAGTTTGACGTGTAACATACATAGGACTGCGGGTCAGGAGTTTAGCTGGACGCATTATGTGTCTGTATGTGTACGAAATGGCTTCCTTGTCCTGAGCAGTCCTGGACAGTTTTTTTTCTTCCCTCTTTTCTCCCCCCTCCCTCTCCCTCTCCCTCTCACATGTTTTGTTTTCCTCTCTCTCTTTTTATTAACATCGGTAGTCCTTGGCTGTGTTAACAAGTCTTTTTGCCAGATATCACAGCCACGCTTTCATCAGTAACACAGTGCGTCCCCTTGCCCCAGCCCCTAGTCACTCAGGATGGAGAAAGGCCATGTGTGTGTGTTTGTGTGTATCTGTATGTATATATATGAATATATATACATACGCATATATATAATATGCATGTGTGTGTGTGTGTGTGTGTGTGTAAGTGTAAGAGGTGGGGACTCATCAGTTAGAAGGTTCGTGGTTTGATATTGGGGCGTGATGTAGGGCAGGGGGGCCTAAAGAAAGTTCAGGTGGTGAGTTTGCGTCCCGTCATCCCTGCTGCGATCACAAGAGTTCGTACTGTCGTAGGTGCATGCGCTGGATGATGTCTCTGCAGTCGTTAAACACTCGGCGGATGTTTTCCGTGTCCACGGCGCAGGTGAAGTGGGGGTAGCAATAATGCCGGCCATCTCCACTCGCTGTACTGATCCTCTGAATAGACAAG
>NC_056722.1:12596469-12596730 GCF_018831695.1 Puntigrus tetrazona | reverse complement strand
AAATATTATAATTAAATATTATTTTATTTTTTTTTTTTTAGAAGTCATTACTCCAGTCAGTGTCGAACGATCCTTCAGAAATCATATTCTGATATATGATAATACAGATCTGCTTTTTATTATTACCAATGTTTAAAACAATTGCAGTTTAATACTTTGTGTATTTATATTTACTGTCACTTTTAATCAGTTTAATGCATCCTTGCTGAATTTAATGGTAGCGTATTTTTAGATTAAAAAAAGCTAGAATTTAAGACGCAA
>NC_056722.1:12588346-12596369 GCF_018831695.1 Puntigrus tetrazona | reverse complement strand
TATATATATATATATACCCTGAACTAAATTATAAAAAAACTTTTTATAAGCTGTACTAAGACTTTTTGTATGTACACAAAAGACCTATTTCTGTCAAATAGTGTTGACAAATCTGTCTAAATCTCTGCAAAGGAGAAGCGCTCACTAACACAGCGAGCACTTCTACTTTGCCGAGATAATCCACCCACCTCACAGGTGTGGTATATCAAGATGCTGATTAGACAGCATAATCATTGCACAGGTGTGCCTTAGCCTGGCCACATTAAAAGGCCACTCTAAAATGTGCAGTTTTACTGTATTGGGGGATCCAAAAATCTGTCAGTATCTGTTGTGACCACCATTTGCCTCACGCAGTGCAACACATTTCCTTTGCATAGATTTGATTCTGTTGTTAATTGTGGAATGTTGGAATGTTGGTCAACTTCAATAGCTGTGTAAAGAACATCCGGTTATAAAAAAAAAACAAAAAACAGTTTGGCCATATGTTGTTTGTACAAGTGTTGCACAGGTGTTTATCTGGTTGTAAAGCTACAAATGACCTGTAAAGTATTGTTTTTATGAATTTTTGAATAATGTAGGCATTATAATTTTTACACACTGTGCACAAAATCTGCTTGACACAAAACATGCGTTCATGATGTCTGTAATGCCACGCCAGCAGAGGGAGCCATCACCGGAGTACTGACTCAGCTCCACTTCCTCTGCAACCACTTCCTGTTTGACTAGTATAAAGCCAGAGCTCACAAACTCATCTACGTGAAGTATTGCCAGCTTACCCTGCCTTACCGAGCGTTCTGGATTATTCTGTTTGCTACTCTGTGTATGATCTCTGCCTGTTTGCCTTCTCTGCTCTTTGGATTTGCCCCTCTGCTTTGTTTGCCTGATTGGACTGATTGCCTGTGTTTATGACCCATTGTCTGCTTCCCTACCACAACTACAGAACTGCCCCCTAACCTGGTAACCGATCCTGACTGTCTTACGTTGCTGACCCTCTGCCTGTTTCTGAACCTTGTCTTGTCTTGTTTATTAAACTCCGCATATGGAACACAGCCTCCTTACAATGTCCACATATTATTGTGTCCCAGTTTGTGCTGAATACAGTATAATTAAGCATATTGGTACACACGGACGATTAGATTTTTCCCATAATTTTTCTATACGCGAGTCAAAAATAACAATAACCTAAGAAATTGTAAAACAGTTGAGTCAAGCTCAGATGATACAACTCTTGAAATTTGTGTTGGATGGTGAAAAATCCTCATTGTCATGCACCTAAAGCATTAGACAAGCACTTAAAAAGATCAGGAAATCACAATACTTGTGCAAAATATTAAATAAAACATGATAAATTAATGTAATCATGATGAATATGTTTTGTTTGGATAAGACCATTCAACTAGCGTGAGAGAGCACACTAAGAGGAGCCCCCGAAGCAGCTGTTTCATGGTCCACAGATGATTTTGTGGAAGAATAAATTAATAAAACAATACTTTACAGCTCATTTATGGCTTACAACTGGACAAACACTTGTACAAACAACATATGGCCAAACCAGAATTTCACACGTGACATTTTTACTACCGGATGTCTATTTTTAGTTCAAAGGGTGAACATATGGTATTATTATTATTGTCATAAAACCATAAATTACAGCTATAAATCACTTTATGACCATGTACCATATTTTGCTGTACCATATTTACTACTTTCATCCCATGTCAATGCCTATTCTGGAAAGAGCAAATGGGCTGAATTATTTCTTCTGGCCTGCTGGATCTGGGCCATTATCAGGCCGAACCATTTTGGCTACCTTAGATTCTACGAAAATACTTTTTGTTAATTATTTTATCAGTGATCATAACCTAAATATGCTCTGTTTGACAGAAACCTGGCTTAAACCAGATTAATACATTATTTTAAATGATTCTACATGAGCCATGTTCCATGAGCAGGTAAAGGTGAAGATGCTGCTAAATATTATAGCACTATTTTGAAAACACTTTATTTTGATGGTCCCTTATGAACATTCTGTTGACTATAACTTTTCACCAACATGTCAACTAACTGTCTGATTATTATCTGCTAACTCTTTAGTGTTATATATATCTCATAAATATGATCTACCAACAGGCATTCTACTATAAGTAGCTTTTCAAGAACATATCAACTTATTCTAACCCTACAAGTCTACACTCTAATGAGAGATGGTTGACATGTAGGTGCAAAGTTACTTTTTGTCAACACAATGTTGGGGACCATCAAGTAAAACCAATATTTTCAGTACTTTTTTAGAGGGCAGGCTTTAAGTATAACTTGTCTAAGGTGATGGTGCTTTAACATTATAATTATCCAGAGAAAGAAGTGTTAATGATAAATTTCCTGTGATGTTTGTGCTGGCTACTGTACACATGCCACCAGGGCACCATACAGACCATACAGAATTAGTGCTGGCTGCAGATAAAGTATTAATTGTTGGTCATTTTAATATCCATGTTGATGCATTAGGGTGAGCCTTTATAGACATTCTGAACTCTATTGGGGATAGAAAACACATGTCAGGACCCACTCATCATCAAAATAATATTCAAGATTTAATACTGTCACACAGAATTGATGTTAAGAGTGTTGAAATTCTGCAACAAATTGATGATATATCAGATCATTATCTAGTCTTGTGTAAACTCCATATACAGTATATACAGTAAATTCCATATACTTAAATTCTACTCCTTTTTACAAGTATGGTGGAAATACTGTGGACTCTTTTCTAGCACTTCAGATAAAGTCGCTCCTTTATGCTTAAGGAAGATTAAGCAAAAGAGTCCAATGCTGTGGTATGAGCAATGCATGAGCACACTCATATGCTAAATAAAGCAACGTGGAAAATAGAGCTCAGCTATAAGAAAAACTAAAACAAAACTTAAACAAAACTAAAGGTATATTGTAGTACTTGGCAGGAAAATTCCCTATCCTACAGAGAAACATTCAAACTGCTAGATCTGATTACTATTCATGTCACTTGCTTTCGCAAATGTTTATGCGGAAAAACATTATTGCGCATTCATGACAGGGATGCACCAACATGATCACTTGATAATGAACATAAACTTTCACATACATGAAAACACTTACTTTGCTTTACTTTGGGCAGGAGGTCCCCTAGTGCAACTGTCCAGGCATGTTGTTGTATTAACAGATGCCTCTGCCATGGGCTGGGGGGCCATGTGCAATGGGCATGTAGCGTTGGGCACCTGGACATGGCCCTGGCTGCAGTGGCATATCAACTGCTTCAAGTTGCTAGCAGTATGGCTTGTTCTGCTCTTCTTCAAACTATTGCTACATGACAAACACGTACTGGTCTGTACAGACAACACTGCGACTGTGCAAGTCAGAAGCATCTGAGGTAACATTGCGCTGTTCATTTCACAAGTGAGCTCAATTGTGCAAGTTCTCACACAGACCAACCCTTCTGGGAGAATTGCGACTCCACCCCAAGACAGTCTAGCTGATGTGGAGACACTTCAGAGATGCTCAGGTAGACCTGTTTTCCTCCCCTATCACGTCTCACTGCCAACTGTTCCCTGTCTGGGGAGACCCTCAGCACAGATGCACTGGCACACAGTTGGCACGAGGGCTATGTGTTTTCCCCAAGATAAGAAGATAAGGAGCAAGATAATAAGGAGCAAGATAAGGAGCAAGTTCTCTTAGTAGCACCATACAGGCACAATCGGATCTGGTTGGCTGTACTGATGCTTCTTGCAACAGCTCATCCTTGGCGAATTCCTCTAAGGAAGGATCAGAGAGAGATCAGATCAGAGACCTTTGGCACCCAGACCTGTGGAATCTCCATGTGTGGTCTCTGGACAGAACGCAGAGGTTCTAGGTGACCAACGCCTGCACCTGCTACCCTCTTGGTATCTCCCCTCAGTCCTGATGGCTTTGAAGGAGGAGCCAGTAAAAGGATAGTTCTCTCAAAAATTTATATTTGAAGTCTATCTGGGGAATCCAAGATGAAGGTGACATGGTTTCTTTAGTAGAACATGAACAAAGACTTTTAACTCAAACTGTTGCAATCTGTCATGTCATGGAAGTCTATGGATTCTATGTCTTTGAGAGTAAAAAAAGAAAACATGCACAGAGAAAACCAAATTAAACCCTGTGGCTTGTGGTGATACACTGATGTGTAAAGACACAAAACTATTGGTCTGTGCAAGAAACTGAACATTATTTATATAGTTTTTCACCTCCAATCGACCGCTATGTCTAACACATCTTCTTCTTCTTCTTGCGGATTGCAGACATAAACCATTGACACTCTTAAATGAGACTGTAGATAGAGTGTTAGTGGTCCATTTGAGATATAGGTGGTGGTAATATATCATCATCCCAGGTTGTTCTACCTTCCTCCCCAATTAGATTGGGCATATTAGTCAGCAATAGTAGAATTTTCATAGGGATCCCAATTAGTCAATCTTTGGTTGTCATAACGTCAAACGTAGCTGACTGAAAGGGAATGTCGCAGTTACATATGTAACTCTCATTCCCAGAAGGAAACAAAGATGTTACGTCCTGTCACCACAGTTGCTATACCATTGCTGTGTGGCTGAGGCACATCACCTTGGCTAATCAGCAAAAAACTGAATGCAAGCGCTAACCTTATATACCTGCGCTGTTTCATATGTGCATGTGCAAGTATGTATGAAATGTGTCCCTCCGTATTACAGGGGGTCCTGCAGAGACCCAGTGCCATGCCTATGTACCAATGTCTGCTGGCCCTAATGGTCACAGATTCCAACGTGAGTACCAATTTTCACAAGTTTTTGCAAGTAAAACGTTGTGAAGAGTTTGGATAATGCGCTTTAAAAATATATATAACGATTACCGTTTTGGTTTTATTGTTACATTAATAAATTATAGGAAAATTATGGGGCATATAAAACCAACCTGACCATTTATAACATTTTTCTGCTGTTGTTTTTGAAATACAACCCCTCCTTGTGAAAGATCTGTAATGTTACATATATGTGACATTGAGCATTTATTANAATTAAAAAAAAAAAAAAAAACTTTTCACAACATATATAAAAATTAGATTTCACATCAGCTATTTGTAACATATATCAAAAGTCTACCTTTTTATGCTTAACTAGGAAAAAAAATATTTTTTGAACTTGAAAATGTGCAAACTAAATGTAAAAATATAACTATTTCACACTGGATGTCAAAATGCTAAATATGCATGTAGATTTGTTAAAATATGCTTTAAAATATACAGAAAATATACAACACTAAAATAACTGATTCGGCTAAATTAATCGAGCAACGCATTACCCCTTTTCTTAATGTGACAAATATGTCACCTCAAAAATTCACCTACTATTATAATATTAACTGTAATAATATTAACCGCTGCACTGTATCGGTTTATGAAACACAGAAACTACAAGCATGCAACCCGCAAAATAAAAGAACAGTACCGATAAATCACATAGCCGGTACTGTGTGTGTTAGCTGAAAAGGATTTGCATAAAGGATAATTATTTTATTCAGTTTCCACGTCTTATTAACAGTTTATGTTAGTATTGTATTCACCATGGTAAACATTGTTTCCATAACTCAAAAATAACATATTATTTTCACTAATTTCATTAATACTGATGTGTGTGTGTTAAGTTTCATTAAATTCTAAGAATGTTAAGTGCCTTAAAAACACCAGAAAAGAATATTAAAAGTTTTACACATTGACATGGCAATAGTGTTTTAGGTATAGCTGCAACTAATGATTATTTTGATAATCAATTACTTGGAAGATTATTTATTCTATTAATCAATTAATTTTCTTTTTTATTGACAAAAACAGAATCTGTGCAATGTCCTTCAAACAAACATGTCAACTGTATGCTATGAAAACTCCTATACCTTTCATAACAGCTTGAATTCTTGCTGGAATTTTTTATGTACTTTTGACTGTAATTAGGTAACTGGAAAAATAAAACACTATAAAGTGCAATAATTATATCACTAGAAATGATATAATCTACCAGCTACTGTCACAAAAGAGCTTACGCCTATTGGAGGACTACCCAATTGGTAACCACTAATAGTTTTGTTTAGAACAGCAGTGGCACAAAGCTTACATAATTTGTTGGAACCTTACATAAATGTATTGTAATATTTGTTAGGCAGAGTATAGTCAATATAGTTTAAATCTCTTCATTAAAAAAAAGCGCTCATTTAGTAAAGATTTACTAAACAAGATGGACCTTTATGCAAAAATGGAAATGCTCACGTGAATTTGTGACATTTACAAGTTTCAAAAAAAGAATTCTTATGGTTTGGGCAGTTTAATCACGTACTTCACGTACTATTATAAATTCATTTTGTCCATAGATACATGTTATTCAATGCTTTAATTTGATGTGACTGGATGGATGTGCGCTGTGGGCAGACTTGACTAATCAATAATGATAATCATTGTTGATTATTTTCATTATCGATAATAATCAAATTTATCTATTAGTTGTTGCAGCCCAAATTTTAAGTATCAATAATCCCTTCACAGTTTTATATTGGCCACATTTTTACATTATTCTGATGAAGTTTGAAGCAATATAAGAGGGTGCATTCAAAGCATTTTGAAAAAAAAAAAACACTCCCTGTTAGTTAGTGGCGCTATAACTTTGATTTCTAATAGTGACATCTATGTGTTCAGATTTCCTGATCAAATAAACTGCTGAAGTTAGAATGCTGAACTAAATAAGACAAAATCTGCAAGTAATTGTCACTTCCTGCTTCTCAATTCTCGCCATAAATTCAACTGTTCTAGGTATGAAATATCCCCTTACAATTTTTCATACCCAACAGTTTTAGATCATGTTGACCAAGTTTGGTGGCAACGTAGGATGAGTATGTCAAATACCAGAGCATGTGTTTTTCACAAAAATGTGCAGTTTTTTTTACCCAACCCACCCAACCTGCAGATATATCCACGCATCACTAGTTATGTTTTTTCATCACTGTGTAGACAATCAGCTCTGTAACTGACACAGCTAATGAAATCTTTAGACCAGGTCATGGGGAGGGTTTGGGGGATTTTTTTTTTCTCTCTCTCTTTTTCCCCTTGATGACGTATTACTATCTGTCAGGAAAATTAAACATGTCTCAAACGTTTGCTGTGCACATTGATAACACAAGAAAATCTCTAGCAAGAACTATTTTCAGTCCATTCTCTTATACTTTACTTCACTGCACATATTAGAAAAAAACATTACTGTGCTCTTGTAGTACTCTCCTGATTTTATGCACATATCCCATAAATCATTTACTGGAATGTACTAATCTCTTGTTTATTAGTATATTGTGATCATATATAAAACATTACCTTCAGGAGGAAGAGTGTATCGAGCATACTCTGGAAAATAATCTTCGAGTTTGGATTTTCCTGCCAGAATTTTTTCTGCCAGCATGTCTTGTTTGTTCAGGAATAAGATCACTGAGATGGTCCTTAAAAACCTGCATGAAAACACAAAGTGAGACATGCCTTTATATTTCTATATTTGCTGACATTTATTTTCAAAGATGTTAAGCTGCAGCTTTCAGAAATTCTTGCAATGTCACTTTAAAGGGATAGTTTACCCACAAATTCAAATTACACCACGATTTACTCAACAGTGCAGTCTGTCTCATTTTTTTTCTTGATGTCTAAAACTGCACAGGGGCTACGCTTATATGTGTATAATTATAATAACAACAAAACAATGTGCTTTTGTAAAATAAATAAACAGGGTGCGCTTAGTCTTGGTCTGTCATCTTTCTTTAAAGATGTGTAAATAAAACAACCTTAATCTCACCTCTGAATACTCACCTCAGACATAAGAAATATATGTATAGAAAGCTTAAAAAGTCTATTTTCAAAATATCTAAATTGGCAACACTAGCTGTGATTTAATATGCTGAGATATGCCCACCATGTTGAAAGACATTTAATGTATAAAGAATATTGTTTGTTTATTGATGAATTTAT
>NC_056722.1:12586486-12588246 GCF_018831695.1 Puntigrus tetrazona | reverse complement strand
TTATTTATTATTTTTATATAAATTTTTTAAACTAACTAATTTGTTACACTGTTATGGCCACACTGTCTTTAAAGTGTATGTAAAAATAAATTCAGAGCATTCTCTCTAACGTTATACTTTGTAATGTCTATACACTGCTTTTCTCATTTAAAACAATAATGAGTTATCTTCTAGGGGTAATTTCTAAGGTCAATTTTGTTTTTATTTTATTAAAGGCCTGTAAATTTGTAATTAATTAATAGATATTAATTAGAAAGCACTAATATACATATGCATAAAAGTGCTCTAAAAACATAGTAATAATATGTAATACTGCTACAGAAATAATTGAAAATATATAACACATCGCCTCATTAACCTCTAACAATAATTTATTATTATATCTTTACAAATGGATATTAGTATTTTAGGGAAATTCTGTAGCACTTGGGATGGAAATTGAGAATTCCTAAGAAATAGTTGAACTGTGAAACCTGTTAGTCCAGATGCTGCGGAACAGATCAAGAGACTCGCGCAGCCGGTTAGTGCTGTTGTCCTCCCTTATGACCATGTTATAACTGCTACTGGCTGCCACAAAGATGATGGCGGTCACATCTGTGATTATAGACAAGAAGAGATATTTTATCACCAAAGACAAACTTTTAGGATAGTTCTCCCAACAAATGAAATGAAATGAAATTATGTCATAATTTGCTCACCCTCATGTCATTCAAACATTTAATTTATTTTATTTGAAGAATGAATGACACACATACACACAAGGTTAGCACAGAAACATGCTACAACAAACCTTACTTTTTGTGTGTTTCACACATGCATAAAACAAATGAGGCAACACATTAGGAGGATCTGCAGCACTTTGATCTTTACTGTTATACCTTTAGACCTTTCCATTTTTTCAAACAAAAGGAATGACTCAATATAGTTGACATTATTATTGTTAATGAAAAACACAACAATAAAAAACATACAATTACAAACTTATACTAAACATAACACTTTTATTTTGTGTCATATGGGGCCCTGCACAAGACATTCAGGCAAAAATTTATTTACAGGGGCCAAGAAATTCGATAAGAGTTTCCTCATTTTTATAAACCATGGCCTTGTAATTTTTAAACAAAATTATCCCCACAAAGGGAAATGAGGTATTAAAAACAGTTATCTAAAAGTGTAACAATGCAAACAGGTTTTCTGTAAGTGGTAAGTTTAGGGCTAGGGTTGGATTAGTGGACAGACAGTATTGTTTGGTCAGTATAAAAGTAATAGAAAACTATGGAAAGTGCCCAAAAATCACAGAAACAAACATGTTTGTGTGTGTGTATTTTGAGGGTGAATAAATGCTGACATTGTTTTGGGTGAACTAACATTATAAAGAGTTATTTCACTTAAAAAATGTAAATGCTGTAATTACTTACTCACCTTCACCCTCACGTAAGATCTTTGTTCATCTTTGGAACACAAATTTAGATATTATTGATGAAATCTGAGAGCTTTCTGACCAGAGAAGAACATGCTGTGCGTTTATGTTAACTGTGTTCTTTAGTAATGTCATAGTAGTATCCTTGTTGTCTCTGCAAGGTCAGCGAGCACTCAGATTTCATCAAAATTATCTTATTTTATGTTCTAAAGAAGATCAAAGGTCTTACAGGTTTGGAACGACAAAAGGGTAAGTAATTAATGACAGAATTTAAATTTTTGAGTAAACTAACCCCTTAGCATAAATACCATTAGTTACTTTGATATACTGTATATATATA